>NC_081564.1:53926272-54118992 GCF_022355385.1 Mustela nigripes | reverse complement strand
GGGGAGAAAGTCAGAGGGACTAGCAGACTCCCCATAGAGCTGGAGCCCAATGCGGGACTCGATCCTGGGACTCCGGGGAGAAAGTCAGAGGGACTAGCAGACTCCCCATAGAGCTGGAGCCCAATGTGGGACTCGATCCTGGGACTCCGGGATCATGACCTGAGCCAAAGGCAGTTGCTTAACCAACTGAGCCACCCAGGTGCCCCAATATCATTTATATTTTCTGATCAGTCAACTCTCAAGATGTTGCTCAGTGTACCCCACTCCAACCCTTCCCATAAACAATCCCACCAGACGGTTCCTGGGCATAGATCGCAGCAGTGATGTATAATCCAGGATTTTACACAGGTGCTTGGAGTTAAACTAGAAGCTTTAGCATGTAACAGACTCTAATGGATTTGCAGTATCTCTGGGAGATTTCTGCCCAAGAGGTGGAGGCTTAAATTGAACAGGAATATATCAAGAGCACTTTCCTTTTGATCTTCATACTCATGGAAGGATTTGTTTTAATTAGAGATATATTTAGGTTTGATGATTATAACATGTGTTTCAGAAATGCATTACAACTTCAGTGGCTCCAAAATCACTAGCAGTTTGTGCCAGAGAACCCTCATTTAGGGAACAATACTTTTAATATGGCTGTGCGCATGGATTTGTGCTTCATGCTAATTTAGGCTCTTGACCAAGGGAAACAGATATCTGGTATTTACTATTTTGCCCTTAAGATGTCTTGATTTTTTAAATAGATTGTAGTTAAAATGAGAATGGCTATAGGTAAAATCACAGAGTTTGCAATGTTTTGGTAAAATTGTGTGTGTGTATGTGTGTTATAGACATAGTAATATATAGCGTGTGCTTGTGTTATAGGTCAAATCAGAATCATTAGCTGGTAATAGTTTGGGGGCATGATGAATTAATAGTTTTGGAGTTTTTAAAGGGCTTGAATGACAAGAGTATAAAAGAAGATGGGTTCAAAATAATTGAAACAAAGACACTGCGGTTTTACCAATTAGGAACTCTTATACCCCTGGGTGTGGGCTGATACGGATGTAGATGATAGGATGAGTTGGAGGTTTGAAGAACACAGAATATCCGTAAATGATGCTCCCTCTAAGAAACTGATTAGCTTTCAAAGATGGAAAGTACATTAGCAGTATAATACAGATCAAGAAGATGGATCAAGTGAGCAACGACTATTGATGGTTAGGGGTTTTTCTGTTTATTGTTTTTTGTTTTTTTGGTGTGAGAGCTACCAAATTTTGAGGCAAAGGTGGACCCTGGGCAGAATTATGAAGTAGGCAAATTGCGTTCCTGTCCATCCTTTTATTCAATGTCCTCCCTCTTCCTATCGAAGCTCTGCCTTCTCTCTGGTTCACAAAGATAGTCAGAAGCCTTTGCTGTTCTCTGACTTTGCAAGATCCTCCCAATATGCAGCTCACCAGCCTCCAACAGAACATCATCCTCTGACCTCCACTGAAACACGTATATTGTGTCCTAAGCATTCATGAAAATTGAGGGGGTGGAAGTATGTATATTAATACACTCCAAGGATGTTCATTCAGTCTCCTTATGCGTCACTTCAAGATGCATATTTATATAGTTAAAGTTAGTATCCATCTGCCTGAGAAGAAATCCTGCATTGAGGCACGGTCCTGTCAGCTGTCAGGGAGTGATTGCAAATCTGGGAAAGCAGAGGTCTTCTTCATTTCATCCCGCCTCTGCTCCCTCCCCCCTTACCTCCCTTGGCTATACTAAAGCCTTCTGCCCACGAGCAGTGCCCATGGTAGTGCTCAGCCACAGGGTGTCCTCTCTTGATCTAATGTCCTCAGGGGAAATGCTGTTTGCAGTCTCCATGTGCTCCTCAAACTGAAGGGAAGACCACAGCCTAAAGAACAGGTGTAAGTGGTCAAATGTATTTTTTATCTTCCCTTTAGAATGAACAAATCTGTTGCCATTTGAAACAGCTGTGATTCCACTTTGTAATGGCAATTCATTAAACACGTATTATGGAGGTTCATGTCTCTCAACGGCACCACCCCAGTGTGCCCTTTACTCTTGGGGGAGTTTCTTTTCTCAGTGGACCATAAACAAAACACAGATGTTTTAGATGGAACTTAAGTGTACTGTCCCAATGGAGACAGTGGAAAAAAGCCAGCTGGCGAGCATAGCTTTCAGAAGGTGCTTCTGGTCTACTCACTTTGCTGCTACAATTGTTTTTACCCTTTGAAGCTGAATCTTTTTGTTTTGCCCAAGAATACAAAATATCTTGATACATGTCACCAAGAATAATATTGAATACATCAGAACATCAATAGCAAATAAATTTTGTCAATGTGGGTGATCAATCCAAATAATTAAGGATCAAAAACTGCCATTTACTGAAGATGACTTGTATGAATAGCTATCCACATTATCTTAGGGAAATGTTACATTTTTCCTGGGTGATTTCTATTTTTTATTTTTTTTTTAAAGATTTTATTCACATAATATGTTGTGTTTTTACTAGTCATTTCTGGTATATTACACATTAGGATTGCCCACTCCTTCATCAGGATTGTGAACTCCTTATCATGTGCATCTCTTGTACATGTTGCAGCTTCTTATACTTATTCAGAAAGTACTGGCCGATTGCTTTGTTGATTAACTGAAAATAGGTTACTGTTTTGACGAGTTGTTGTTCCAAATATGAAAGAGTAATGTCTTCTCTTTCTATTTATTATTAATCTTTGTGCATTTCCAAATCTTTAAATATATGTTCCCAGTACAGCATTAATTTTTTATAATAATTATTCAGTTTGATAATAGAAGTCTTTCTCCTATATTTATAAATAAATAAATAACAAATCAAAATCAGTTTGTTGCTTAGTTGCAAAGAGTAATCTCTACCTATATGGTATGTTACGTTTCTACCTTAACCAAGTAGGATTACTGTAGTATTATTTATTCAAGGTCATATAATTTTATTTCTTACTCTAAGCAACTACAAGAAATGAATATGGAGATATTTAAATATAGAAGATTTTCTTTCTTTGGTATTTTTTTCAGTCTTGTAAATTTTTGATAACTTAAAAATTAAAGTGAATTCATTTCTTAAAAATGAATGTTTGGGGCACCTGGGTGGCTTAGCCGTTAAGCATCTACCTTTGGCTCAGGTCATGATCCCAGCGTCCTGGGATCGAGCCCTGCATTGGGCTCCCTACTAGGTGAGAAGCCTGCTTCTCTCTCTCCCATTCCCTCTGCTTGTGTTCCCTCTCTTGCTGTGTGTCTCTACCAAATAAATAAAATCTTAAAAAAAAATTAATGTTCATCATGCTGCAGAATGGCTTATATCTGTTCAAAGAAAACAAGTATTTTAATAGCTAGAAATATTAATAGCCTAGTATATATTAAACACATTTAACGATAGATTAGATCAAAGGGCTACAACCTATAGTCAATAGTTTTTAGGAAATTCAAATTTATTACCTCAGTTTTTATTTCTAAAGTTTAAAAAAAAAACCCACCTCAATTATAATTTTATTCAGATCCTGACCAGTAAACTAAATACAATAGCTGCTACCCAATGCTATATCCCCTCGACTGATGTTGAAGTCACTGCTGGTCCTTTCTCAGGTCAACCAGGATGCTTCTTACCAGGCAGTGACAAAGGACTAGCTTCTTCTCTTAGCTTTTATTTGTGCTGCCCCTGAAGCTCCCTTAACCTGGGAAGCCATCCTGAGACAAGACAGTTAGGGGCAGCAATCCTCAGTCCAGCCAGCACAGGCTCCCCAGTGGGCAAACTATGTGTGGGCTTTTAACATCAGCAACAGGGGCACTAAAAGAGTTGGGCATTTATTTTCAAGCTTCAAAGTAGTAATCATGAAAAATAAATTAAAACTTTGCTGGCTTTAGCACTCTTATTTTATGGTTACTACAGGGTTCTATAACTGTCTTTCCAACATACATAATCGTACCCATTACCCAGCTGTAGTAACTATTAACCCATAACCAAACTGTTCCACATAGGCATTCATCTCTCCACCCAGATTATTTTGAAGCACATTCTAGATATCATATATATTTCAGTCCATGATTATGTGACTTTAATTTGGAATTACATGACAGAGGTAAGATAAAGCTGAATACCATGATACTTTCTGTGTCTAGGGGCTTTACAAATCTTAACTTGGTGGTCATTGCACATGTACATAAAGTCAGTTGACTATTATTAAAATAGACATTACACACACACATACATACACACACAATTACAAGATCAAGCGTTCATACACAGAGTGAGTAACTTAAAAACTGTCTATCCCTGGAAGCTCCTTGTCCATTCTCAAGAGACTGCTCTCCTTCTCACCTCAGTGTTTGCTTCTGTGTTTTCCAAATCAGTCTTGCCTTTGCAAGCCTTCTATGCTTCTCTGTGTGGTCCTGATTAATTTCTTCCCCCAAGATCCTGACCGGCTTTTTTTCTTCCTTGCTTCCTTCCTTCCTTCCTTCCTTTTCTATCTTTCTTTTTTTCTTTTTGTTTTATCCTTTCATATTCTCTTTCAGTCCCTCGCTTGATCATTAGTCTCTCTCTCTCTGATGATGTAGATAGATGCATACACCCTGTAACCCACCCGTGAGGATCCAGACACGGCACCAAAGATAGTCCTCTTGCTCCTCTCTAGTAGATTCTCTCCTGCCTCTTCCACCCAGACACAATCATTCTTTTGATATCTATCACTGTATTTTCAATTTGTCTGTTCTAGAACTTGATATGAATGAATCACAGAGTATATACGTTTTTGTGTTTCTCTTTTAGCTCAGCATCATGTCCGTGAGATTCATTAGAACCAGTGTCATTTGTGTGTATTAAGAGTGGGTTCTAGTCCATTGTGTAAATATATCACAATTTGCTTATCCATTCCCCTGCTAATTGACATCCGGGTTGTTTACAGTGTTTGACATTTATGAATAAAGCTACCATGAATAGTTTTGCATGAGCATTTTCAGGAGTGTTTGTTTTTATCTTTTGAGTAAATATGCCTGATTGGTTTTATTTTGGGCATCTATATTTTCATTTCTCTCTGGTGAATACTTGGTACGTCTTATAGAGGTTATCCACTTTATTTACTCATTCAAAAAATCGGCTTTTGCTTTTATTCACTGTCCCTTTTGGGGTTATTTTGTTTTCTTTTTTTTTTATTGATTTCACTCTTTATTCCTTCTTTGTGCTTATTCAAGGTTTAGTTTACTCTTCTTCTAGTTTCTTGAGATGGAAATTGAGATTATTGATTTGAGACCCTTCTTCTTTCCTTATATTAGATTTTAATGTGATAATATTCTCTTTGAGCCCCTGCTTTAGCAGCATCTCATGTAGTTTGATGTCCAGCTTTTCATTTATAGTCAGTTAATTTTTTTCCTTAATATTCCCAGTGTTGTCTTTTTTGATCCATTTTATTTAGAAGTATGATTTCAGTGTCTGTAATGGGTGTTTCTAGATACTGTACTATTGTCGGTTTCTCATTTAATCCCATTGTGGGCAGAAAACATACTTGGAATTATTTCGATCCTATTAAATTTATTGAGATTTATTTTATGGTACAGAATATGATCTACCCTAATAAATAATCTGTGTTCCCTTGAAAATAATTCATTTTCTTCTGTTATTGACCAATGTGGTCTTTAAATTACATGTAAGGCAAATGTGTTGATAATATTTTGAGTCGTCTCTATCCTGATTTTCTATCGATCTGTTCAGTCAAAAAAAAAAATTTTTTTTTTTTTTTAGATTTTATTCATTTATTTGACAGAGAGATAAGAGAGCACAAGTAGGCAGAGCGGCAGGCAGAGGGAGAGGGAAAAGCAGGCTCTCCACTGAGCAGGGAGCCTGATGTGGGGCTTAGGCCCAGGACCCTGGGATCATGACTTGAGCCAAAGGCAGATGCTTAACCGACTGAGCCACCCAGGCACCTCATTCTGTTAATTCTTAAGAGAGTGGGTACTGATACCTCCAGCTATAATAGTGGTGTTAATTATCTATTGTTGCATGGCAAATTACCCCATTTAGTGGCTTAAAATGACAACACATACTTGCTATCTCTGAGTTTCTGGTTGCCTTCAGGATTTTCTCTGAATCTTTGGTTTTCAGCAGTTTGCCTAGGATACACTGATGAGTGTTTTTTTTCATGTCTTTCCTGTTTTTGGTTTTCTGAGAATTTGGAGACTGTAAACATATATATATATATATATATATATATATATATATATATACACACACACATACATACATACATATGTATATATATATGATATGAAATTTGGGGAATAGTCAACCATAATGTATTCATATTATTTCTTCCCCATTCTGGTACTCTTCTTCTTCTTAACTTTAATTACATGCAACATTACACCTTTTGATATTGTCCCACAGGACCCCGAGACTTTTTCACTTTTGCAACCTTTTCCTCAGATTGGATCATTTATATTCATATACATTTCAGTTCACTTTCTCATTCCTCTGTCATCTCCATTCTGCTGTTAAAGCTATTCTCGGCATTTTTATTTCACATATTGTATTTCTTTAAGTTTGAGGATTTAACTCCAGTTCTTTTTGTTTCTTACTACTTTACTGAAAAAACCTACCTTTTGTTCACTGTGAGAATATTTTCCTTACGTCATTGAGCATGATTGGAATAGCTGCATCACAATTGTTGTCTGCTAATCCCAGTGCCTGGGTCATTTTGGGGCTGGTGTCCATGTCTTTTCTCTTGAGAATGAGTCATTATATTCTTTGTCCTCTGAGTCTGAAAGAATTCTAGAGTATATCTGGACACTGTGAATGTGTTGGTGAAGAACATATTTTCTTTTAAATCCTTCCAAAGAGTGTTGATTTTTTTCATTTGTTTGAGTTGGCAATAAACTTGGGACCCAAACGGCAAACTTCGTCTCTCTTTGCAGCAGCGCAAATGTCGGCTCATATCATCCATGCTTAGCTGACTTCTGTGGTCTGCCTCACACGGGTGTGGTTCAGGGTTCTGCTACATAGTTGACTGCACATTTGGGGGTCTTTTTCTCTGCCTCCCTCCTTTCTGGGGCTTATTCGCTCATTTTCCAGAAGGCATGGCTTCCTTGAAGTTGGTTGTCTGTTTCTTTGAGTCAGAAAGTCTGCTGATTTTCTATGAGAATTTTGTCTACTCTGTGTAGCGCCTCCTGAAGCATTCTTTCAGGCTAAGCTGTACAATAACGGTAGTCTCTTGTGTTATGCCTCTATACAGGTATTGAGTGCCTCTAATACCCACCTGCTTTTTCTTACCTCATGATACCTCCAGCTAAGTTTTTTCTTAATACAGACAGTCCTTGTATGTACAGTAACATGAGAACCGAAACCAGATACAAAATTCTTTCAATTATAGTCCCAAGAGACTTCTCAGGGAGCACAATTGGTTAAACAGTATCATCAGATAAGGTCTTGATGTGTGTTTAAGATCTAAGATAGGCACTCTGGTTATTGAAATAACAAGATCATCTTATTTCTACCATTACAGAGTATTTTCTTATTAATGTATAACTGAAGGGATGCCTGGGTGGCTCAGTGGGTTAAGCCTCTGCCTTCAGCTCAGATCATATCTCAGGGTCCTGGGATCCAGCCCCCCATCGGCCTCTCTACTCAGCAGGGAGCCTGCTTCCCCCCGCTCTCTATGCCAGCCTCTCTGCCTAGTTGTGATCTCTCTCTCTGTGTCAAGTAAATAAAATCTTTTTTAAAAAGTGTATAACTGGAGAGATGAGAAAGGCCTGGAAGTATTAATCATTTATAATAAAGCAAACTTTTAGATATATAAGTTTTAATAAGTTACTTCAAAATCTGTGTTTTTAAAGTTGTGACGAATGACAATAACACCAAATTGACATGATTAGGGAGCAGATCTCAAGTTTAACATTTTAGAGACCCTGGTTCTTCATATAAAATGTCCAGTGTAGTAGTTAGCATGTAGTAGATGCATAAGAAATGTATATTTATTTGCTTATCTTTTGCCTCACTCTTTTCTTCCACAGAGCAAATTAAAAAAAAGTACCCTTTTCAATCCGTTCAGTTTACTAGTTTCCAAACACTGCTGCAAGCCTATATTAAAAAAAAAACAAAAAACGAAACTTAATGAAGCTTAGGCAAGACATAGTCATTTGTGTATGACTTAAAGCAATTTCTACAGCAAAACTGTGAAAGAACGGAACACTTCTTGCAAAATGAATAAGAACATGTGTATCTTCTGTACAGCTCTCTAGATTCACTTTGTTTTTGCCCTGGTGAATGAAGCAGCAGATAAGGAAGGACCTCCATTCAGATTTTAAACTAAAAAATCTGGGGTCTCCTTGGCTAGAGTGGAGCAAGTTCCAAAAAATGGTCTATGCTACTCTTATATGAAGTCTAATTCAGGCTATTTCCTTCATGGAGAATCTCTTCAGGGTCACATATCTTTTGCTAAGTGCCTGCCATTAGGGCAAGTGACATCATAAAATTTGATTAACTGTTGACAAGTAAGACAGGGGTGGATCTCCATAGATGGATGGTATGAATCCCCTCGCTCTCTGGGTGTGGATCCAGTAGGGTCATCTATCAGTGCTTCTCGCACTTGAATGTGCATAGGAATCACCTGGGGATCTTGTTAAAACATGGATTCTGATTCCATAGGTTTGGAATGGAGTCCGAGATTCTGCGTTTCTAACAAGATCCCCGTTGATGCCTACACTATTCATCTGTGGACCACACTTTGACCTGATGTGCTATGTCAACCGAAATTGGGTTTAGAATATTTGCTTTTATTCTCTCCCTTTTAAGATTGTGATTACTGTAACCACAAAATTCTTTAAAGCTTCTCGGGTAAAGAGACTTGGAATAAAGTGAATTTCTCTCAATGTCAGACACAACGTCCCATGATTTTAAGATTTTCTTGGTAATTGTTCTTTTTGGTGTATTTCTTAGTATACCTGACATGTTCCATAATAGGATTTTTTTGTTTGTTGTCTTGAGACTTGTTGTTTACTTACAATAAAATGTACTAACTAAAAGGGAACTTCACTACCATTTCAGTTTCTTGCTTCACAGATGAGCAAACTGTGGCTAGATTAATTATGTGACTTTACTACTTATATTTTTGAACCTCTTTAACATGCAAAATAATGAGCATTTTGATTTGGAAACAGATCATATTGTGGTTTTGCTTACCAAAGATTATTAAATGACTGCATTGATTACAATTTAACCAATAAGTTCCATAATACAGAGTTGTTTTTTGTTTTTTGTTTTTTTTTGCTACCTTGAACCACTTTGATGTTATGCAGACATAGTATATCCAGAGATCTCTTTGCCAGGAAAATGAATATCTCACATTTTATTGGAGGTATTTAATGGGAATATTCACTTACATGGTAAAAATTACCCTTTGAAAAAAGACATTTAGTTTATTAAGCTAATTTCTGCCAAATCGAAAGGCATTGCCCATAATATTCTAGCAAAGCATACACACACAAGAGACATGATTAAATATAGAATCTAACCCATATGTTTGAGTATAAATTTAAAACATGATAGTAATATGAATGACTAGGTCCTTTCAGTTTTCAAATGTAAAGTTCAAGTGGAAACTTAATTTTATCTATTTTTTTTCAGTGAAGTTTTATTTAAAATTAAAATGGATACATCCCTGCTGTCTCAGCCAGCCCTCCAGATTCCACTGCACAGCACTGTTCTTCTTATATATCTACTTATGCTTCTCTAAAACTGAACTCACATTTTCTATTTTCTCTAAATGCTTTCCATGTTGAACTAAGTGGGAATATAATTCTCCCAACATTAAATTGGAATTGTCTTTGAGTCTTTCTTCTCATTAGCTACCTGTATCATATCAGCCAGTTTCACCAGTTCTTTTTTCCAACTGCTTTGGTTAACGCTCTGAATCTTACTGACATCACCCTTGCTCAAGCCATCCTTAACTCACACCTATTTTAGAAAACATCCCCTCTATCATTTTTCTTCTTCCACCCTCACTCCAGCTTAATCCACACCTGTTAACACCAGATCATTCCTTTGAAACCATTATTATGCTCACCTGACCGGAATCCTTGCAATTGCTCTCCCTTATCTGTAGGATAAAATATAAACTCTTTATCCCAGTATTCACAGCTCTTTAGTGTCCACTACTGACCTACCTTTCAGGCTTTACTTTATACTAATCCTAACATAAACCCTCTACTGTAGTCACATTGCTTGACTTTCTGCCTCCCTAACATGCCAGGTACTTTGTGGCTCTATGTCTTTGGCCATTTCCCTAGACATGGAGGCCTTCCCTCTCCTCTGTTTCCATGGAGTTAACTTAAGTAGAGACTACAACTTCTTGATTGATAAGAAGTGTTAAAGTTAATGGAGTTCAATCTCTCACCTCTTCCACCATTTTAGGAGATTAAGAATGATAGAAGTGTAGGTTCATACTTCCTAATATCAATGAACAGTGTACCAATCATAGCATAAATCCTGTCATTTCCTATGTACCACATTACCCAAGTTTATGATAAATTAAATTTTTGTAAAGATAAAAATCTATGAAAGTTGGCCATCATAAACAGTATCAAGGAAGTTCAAATGAAGCCAAATGTCCTACATGTTCTATGGATTGGCTAATAACAAATTCTAAACTGACATTTCATTGAATCTAAGATTTTTCTAGCCCTAGTAATGAAGTGCTCACACTTTATCCCTTGCTAATATCATGATGAATCCAATAAAAATTCCCAGGCTGGGCATTAAGCAGCATTTTAAAATCTCTCAAATTTTATTAGTGTGTATGTGTGTGGAGTAGAGGGAGATTAGCTTATTATAAAAAGTAAATCAACTAATATTTAGTGAGAATAGCCCTTAATAAGGGATGATAGTGAGAGAGGAGAATTAGCCTCCTTTATACTGAGGATAAGTGGAATCTGCCACATACAAGTTAACATTCTTCAGATTAAGAATTAAAACACATTCTGTAGTGGCCTTGAAATAATCTGTCCCAGATGATTTTATTGGTCGTACAATGTCTTGTTAGGCACGTGGCACTACTATAAAGTGAATCAGCTGCAGGTGTTCATGATGATTTGCTCTGAGGTTAGAAGAGATACTATTTTCCAGATAACCTGTGTACTATAATTTGAATTTTAAATACAAAATAATTATAGATATTTGATAATAACCTGTTATAGTTTATGCAGTTAATATTTTCAGTTGACAAAGTATAATAAAACAGTTTGTACATTTTCAAAAAGGAAGAGCACAAATGATGTAAAGACATCTTTAGGAAGCTATCTCAGCAAGTGTCAGCAGAGACCATACAAAGATGTCAACTTCTCTCCAATTGAATGGCAGTATATGTACCCCAGAGCTTAGAATCAGGGAGGAAATGAGCAAGAAGGAACCAGTAAGGATATAAAGTCTTTATTGACTGTGTGAGTTTACTAAAGTAAACATTTATAAAGTCAATAAATGTCATCTTAAATGACTAAGATTGCATATGCTGTTACCAAGTCAAATGGTGGCTCAACAGAAATGTAGTTCTAGTAAAATAAAGAATGATACTTTTATGCAGACTTGAATTCACGACTTGTGCTACAAGAAGTGATTCTTCTCAGGCTGAAGTCTACCAACAGTAAGTTAGCTATTCCAATCAAGTCTATTTTCTACAGAGAAAGTCCAGCCAGCCAGTGCTGAGTAAGTTACAAAGTCAGTTATACTACGGGTGATTCATTTACTGGATAGGTACATTGTTCTGATCTATTGGTTAGTTTGTATCTGGAATGATGGCATTAATGATACTATGACCACCAAAAACAGTTAAAAGAATGTCCATAGAAGCTTTATTAATGGACAGAAATTCAAAACAACCCAAAAATCCATCAACAGGAGAATGAATAAACAAATTGTTGTCTATTTATACAATGGAATACTACTCAGCAGTAAAAAAAGAATAAGCTGACCATTTCCTGTTTCAGAACTAATATACAAAGAGTTTGGAATCCACCATTTCTGTTCTTACATAAAAAAAATCTGAAAATTGGGGCGCCTGGGTGGCTCAGTGGGTTAAAGCCTCTGCCTTCGGCTCAGGTCATGATCCCAGGCTCCTGGGATCGAGCCCCGCATCGGGTTCTCTGCTCAGCAGGGAGCCTGCTTCCTCCTCCTCTCTCTCTCTCTCTCTCTCTCTGCCTGCCTCTCTGCCTACTTGTGACCTCTGTCTGTCAAATAAATAAAATCTTTAAAAAAAAAAATCTGAAAATTGAAAACCAATGACTTTTCTTGGACCCCATCAGACAGCTGAAGTTTCAGGGCAAACTATCACCCTGGAATCTGAAGGGACAGATAAATATAATGGCACACAAGATCTACTTACAAGAACCAAAGCCACTGGAGCCATAAACTGGTAGGAAGATTTAACTGATAGGTTTGATGAATTGTTAGAGACTGAATGTAGACTGGTGTGAGAGTGAGAAATTCTTGGGAGTTATATTTTGACAGAAATCCCATGCTTTTGGAGGTATTACTTTCAGGAATATCATGCTGAAGATCCAAGAATGATCTTACTGTGGAGATGTATGTGCAAAGGTCACAGCTCAGAGTTGTATGCCCAGAAATTCAATAACTTAGATAAAATAGACCAGTTCCTTGGAAGGCACAAAATTACCAAACCTTACACAGGGAAAATTTGAAAATTGAATAGACCTATATCTACTGAAGAAACTGAATCAATAATTAATAATTTTCAGAAAAAGAAAGTACCAGGCTCAGATGATTTCACTAGTGAATTCTACTGGACATTTAAAGAAGAAATGATACCCTATCAAATTCTGGCTCTTTTGAAGAAATCGTTTCTGAGGTCATTGTTTGATTTTCGTTCTGAGATGGGAAGAGCTCTTCCCAGCTGCCCGATTTCCTGGTTCTTTTCCACAAACCAGCTAGTCTACAATTTAGCCTCTATCTTGAATATCCTCCCCATATCCTTTTGCCACATCCTTTGCAGTTCTTCAGAGCACTTTTAGACTTGAACTTCTTCGCCCTCTTGCAAATGAAGTTGATTTTGGGGGGATGACTTTGTTTTTGGCCTGTTTCTCCCCAGAGGCAAAATGTTTGAGCCAGGGCTCTAGAGCTGAGGACAGAAATGACAACAAGCTTGGAACTAACTGACACACCCACTCCAGAGGCTGAGCACTCAGTGGGTGGGGATTAGAAGGCTGGGGGTAGTGGGGGTACTTCTCCAATTGCCTCTCCTGGCAATGGAAGGGCAATTGTTGTTCCAGTGTTCCCAGCATGCTACTTTCAAGACAAAACTTCTGTTCCCCTAGTGGGGGCTAAAGGAATGGAGAAGAAGGGAACCCCGCCTCTCAACCGTATTCAACAGGGACTTGACGGAGTCTTCCATGGGGAATCTGTGTTTCGGTAGATAGAAATTCTCTGACCTTCTAGTGACATTAATTTCTGTTGAAACCACTGATAATAAGAATTTAGATTATATGGGTGCTGAATATATATACATATATATGTATGTATATACACAAATAATAAAGTATTATTTGTGTTTATTGCTGTCTAATTTATGTTATTCTACCATATTTTCTTTTTTAACTAGAAAGGAAATAAGTTGGGAAGAAGACTAGGCTTATATTAACATGTCTAGGGACAAGTCTCGAAGGAGAGCAGAAGAATATGAGGAAGCAGAGAATTTTTAATTAATGATAAGGGCTATAAAATATTGGATTAATAGATTAGCACATCATATCTTTCTCACTATTTTGTCAGATCAAAATAAAGAGTGTTAAACATAGTTTTAATATTGCCACTGCTTAGATGGTGTTAGCATTCAAGCTGCTCCTGCAATGTTTACATTGCAGATTTTACATCAGTAACCTTAACCGCTTATGAAATACTGGCACATACATGATGGTTTTTAATTCTTTTTCTCTCCTGTAAAGTAGACAAAACTGAGGGTCCACCCAGCAGAGATGGTAAAGGGCAGATCCTAGACTCAAATCCTCACCCATTCCTGGTGCTTACTTCATTCAATAATCTCCCAGACCATGTACATTATTAATAACTTGCACTACCCTGTAGAAGGACTCCCTTCCTTGGCTGCTGGATCATCTCTATCGTGACTGCATTTGGAGTTTAAAACCTGCAGGTCTGGTAAGACAATAAAGGATACCCAAGTCTCTTACTCCTGTTAAAAAATGAACTGAGGCATATTAAAAATTTTAAGAATTTATTTGAGCAAAAATCGATTAGGATGGGGCAGTGCCAAAGTAGGAGTGGTTAGGAGCGCTCCCCTGACAGAAGCTTGGCTGGAGAGTTTTATAGAGAAAAGGCAGAAGCAAAATAAGGAAATTATTGATCTGCTACAGCTTAAAGCCTCCTTGGCTATTTGTGATCAGCTGTCCTTAGATTTCAAATTCATAACCTTGAGGCATTTACAGGCTTAAATTTTGGTTGGCTGGGTCAGACTCCCTGGCAGTCTAATGGCCTCTTGGTTTAATTAATTTAATGCTCCAGTTGCCTAATCTTAGTTCTTGGTTGGACCTCTTCTCTGACCACTTTTTACCTCCATTATTAGAAGTTGTCTTTCCTAAGAGTGTCATAACACCCTAAGTTTACCTCTGTTAACTACTTATCATCTGTCTATAAGTAGCTCCTCTCACTAGAATTAGCACAGAGCCAAGGCGCATACTAGGTAATCAAAGAAAGTTGGTTGGGTGAAGAAATGGTTGATAACATAGATCTGTATTCTTCTACCTCCTGTTAATTGCTTTCTGTTCTGCAGTGGTGAGTTTTTTCACCCTTGCTTAGCCTGTTGGTCATTATCATTATGGCTTTTTATCCCCTTGTGTGAACCACCGTCAATTTATAGGCTTCTGGGCTTACTAAGGTGTTCCCAGAGAAACTGGAGAGAGTAAGTAAATGTTGTGCCAACTTTCAAGAAGCAATGTGATGTTGATGCTTTTGTGTTTTAGGAGATTAATACATATTTGCTTAATGAATAGACAAAGGGAGAAGAGTTAACTTTCCCAATGATGAGGACACATTTTCAGGGGTAGAATCCAAAGTAAATTCTGTTCCTCAACTCTAACTGAAGCAGGAGAGGGTAGCTCTTACCAGAAACTATGTAATTCTATGAAGGCCTGTGTGCAGATCTGAGCAACTGGGGGAACCTGAGTAAAACTTACCCAGTTCTCTAATAGCTAACATTAAGGTTGGGAAACATTTTTTAAAAATAAAGTTATATTTACAAGTTTTAAAACCTATACTATATCAGAATTCTATATTTATTTATATATTACACATCATATAGTATATATTTTACACATTCCATATTATATAAGTAATACAATGATGCCATTAAAATGATACGTGCAGATCAATATTTACTCATATGTAAAGAAAATTGCACTATATCAAGCCAATGACTAAGTTGTACAAAATATGCTTCTGTGTTTATTTTTTAAAGATTTTTTATTTATTTGAGAGAAAGAGCATATGAACTGGGGAGAAGAGCAAGGGAGAAGGATAAGCAGGCTCCCTGCTGCACAGCACAGGGGCTCCATCCCAGGACCCTGAGATCGTGACCCGAGCCTAAGGCAGATGCTTAACCGAGTGAGTCACCCATGTGCCCCTTGTTTAAAAAATAAGCATGTATAGGAAACTCTCTGGAAGATGTATACCAAAATGTTAACTGTGGGTGCCTCTAGGCAATGAGATTAAAGGTTTTGCTTTCTTCTTTGAATTATTTTAGTATCTGCATTTTTTTTAAGATTTTATTTATTTATTTGACAGACAGAGATCACAAGTAGGCAGAGAGGCAGGCAGAGAGAGAGGAGGAAGCAGGCTCCCCGCTGAGCAGAGAACTTGATTCGGGGCTCGACCCCAGGACCTTGGGATCATGACCTGAGCTGAAGGCAGAGGCTTAACCCACTGAGCCAGCCAGGCGCCCCAGTATCTGCATTTTTAAAAAGGAAATAATCTTTGAAGTTTAAAAAACAGAACAGTACAGTTAGTCTCAATTAGTGGTATGTGTTCAGTGTCACCTGTTGTTAATAATCAGTGGCACTAAATGGTCTCTGGGGCTTAGCCAGGAGAGAGTGATGATAGTATCTGGCGCATAGATAAGAAAGAAGGATGGAGAAAAGGAAACAAACAAACAAAAAATGAGAACGGGTTGGCTAAGAACAAAATTCTTCCAGAAATCTTTGCAAGTCATAGATTCCCAAAGAAGGCTTTCTTTCCTTCTTAAACATTTCTCTTCAACATTGCCTGAAGGATGTAGGATCCCCAAGATTGTGGCAACAATAAGAAAGTGCTCTAATTCAGTGGTAGAGTAGAAGAAAGGAAGAGAAGAAGATGGTCAGTCTGGGACAGTGCTCCTTGACTTCTATCAAGGAAAGTACCACAACACCTGCTTATCTGGTTTTTAAGTTCTAGAGCAATGTGGAATCAATTATTTTGAAATTTGCTTGTATTAGCTACTTGAAATTTATTCAGTGTCTTTCAACAGATTAAACACATGTTAAACAAAGTCAAATATCTATTTTTAATATATTCCATCCTTCATGAAATCAGTTGTTTTGCAGAATATGGTGATTTTGAACTACTCAAATTCACTAATTATGTTTTAAAAATATAATTAAATAATGGCACCATATTTTTAAAGTAAAATCAGTTTGAAAGTATTAGTCTGAACACTACAATTTTTTTTAGGGATAAACTCTCTGGGGCTGGGGGAATAATCCATAGGAGACCTGCAATTTTTATGGTATTATTGTTGACAAATAGAAAAGAACTATAATGAATGAATAAAACATAGAATCAAGAAATTATACAGAGCTTGAATATTCACTCCACATCATTATTAATTCTACAAAATAATGGTAATATTGTACTAGTATTACTGTGTTGTACAAAAATAATAAATTTAATAATATGATAAAAGTGATGCTAAGTTCAATGAGTAGTAAATAATATTATTAATATTTTTCAAATGGTTATGTTGATAGTAGATTATTAAGGACATTGACATCTAAGGGATTAACTGAGCTGACTGAACATTTTGATGACATCTGATTTCTGGGTTTATTGCTTAACTTCCTTGATTGTGTCTGAGGCAATTTCCCTGGAAACCCCTGGACCCCGATTTGGATAGTTGCCCCAGATGAAATTTAAGCTTATACTTGTTTACAAAAATTATGCTTTCCCTATTTTGGCGACCTCCAAAGGGAAAAAGATGATAAACATAACAATTGCATTATTTTTGTTTTTTTCTATAGTGTAAAATATCATTATTAAAATAACCAATAGTAATAATTAACAACTATTAAGTGTGTAAACCTGGCAATTCACAGACCTGTACCCCTGGGGATAAACATTATATGTTTATAAAAAATTAAAAATTAAAAAAAAGAAAAGAAAACAACAAAAAATAATTAACAACTATCTACTTTCTAACATTTGTATACAGATTTTAACAATTTTATGATTCAGAAAACTTGTTAAACAAATTCAGACATCTAACTACAGCTCTATATTTTCCTCACCAAACTTCATCTGCTCCCCATCTTGTTCTTTTTTTTTTTTTCCCCCTAGGTTTCATCTGGAAGTTTGGATAATCACTCACGCTGAACTTTGATTAGTCAAAATTATTCTGTCTCTAGCTCTGATTTTTAACTCCATATTTCACATTTTAAATCTTATTTATAACTCTTCAGGGAAAAATTACTAAGTTGCCTTTCCAAAGCTCCTATTATTTATGTGAAGATGTTAGGTGACCATAAACTTTAACTGGATATTAGTGTTAGTTATTGTCATTTTTTTTTTGAAAAAAGAAAAAAATGATATTTGAAAGTAGCAGATGGATGTACTATAGATCATCAGAAGGGATACAGATCATTGCTACCATTCATGCATCTTGATATGACTCACATTTAGTGGGAAATAAATGATTAACATAAAAGCTGCAGCAAGACAGTGAGTGAAAATAATTTTTGACATGACTATAATTTTTATGGTTTGAATGAAGAAATAGCCACAAAGAAAAGGCTTTCCTGGTACACGAAAAGGTTTTTCTGATGTGTAGTGACTACATGCATTGGTTTTGGATGCAGGTGGACCTGAATTATTTTTCAAAACTGTATTAATTTTTAATCACACGGTGCCTCATGAATAAATTTTCCTGATAAGAATTCAAACACAACAGATAAACATAAAGCACCCTTGACTGTCTTTCCTCACCCCTGATCCTAGTCCCTTTGCAAGAATAATTATTGCTATCAGTTTGGACATATTCCCCCAGAAATTTTCTAAAACATAGAGATATTCCTATAAATATATATATGTTATAGGTGTTAGCAGATATAAAAAGACCTCCATAGAAAATCATTAATATTTTATTCAATCAAAATTATATGTCAGGAATTTGTCCATAGCCAGCCATGAATACAAATGATTGTTTCTATTTATTTGTTATGAAAAACAGTACACATAGTAGTGAAATACCCTTGTGTCAGCTTCTTTATGCAAATAGGGGAGGAGTAATACTGCTGTTTTCTGGTGTATGGGCATTATTTGGGTTTACTGAGCACTAATATGTCTGGAACACTTTCCCCAGTTTCTGAATCAAAGAACTGAGACATAGGGTGAGTAAGTATTTACTTACTTACTTACTTATTTATTTATTTTTAGAGAGGGAAGGGTGGAGGAGGAGCAGAGGGCGAGAGAGAATCTTAAACAGACTCTACGCCCAGCCCAGAGCCTAAAGCAGGGCTCCATCTCACAACCCTGAGATCATGACCTGAGCCAAAATCAAGAGTTGGATGCTTTACTGACTGAGCCACCCAGGTGCCCCGAGAGTAAGTATTTCTAATAAGAAGATAGAAACTAAATTGTGAGAGATTAAGTAATTTACCACAGATTATATAGAGATTAAGTGGCAGAGCAGGGATCTGCCCCTGGAGCGTTCTGAGCTCTTCACCGTGTTGCTGTGCTGTCTCTGGAGTGGATCCCCCCACACTGAACACATAACAGAACAGACAGACTTGCACTCTCCCTCTGGTCATGGGTGAGCATCCATTAGCCCTCAGCTTCACCAATACTTGCTATCATTAAATGGTTAAATACTTGCCAATCAGACAGGCAAAAAATAGTACCTCATTATTTTAATTTGCATTTCCCAGATTTTTGGTGATGTTGAACATCTTCTTACAGTTTATCATACATTTGTAGTCCCTTTTCTGGGATTTATTTTAAATAGATCTGGGATGTGAGGGCGATCTTTTTGCAACATCTGTCACCTCACTGATCACCAAGGTTGATTTGCCTGCTCGGTTGGCTAGCCTGGGGTCCCCTTAAGCCTTCACCACTCCATGTGCATCCCTCCCCAAGCTACTGCACAAGGTCAGAGAAGACAACCATCCCCGGTAAGGGATACCCCCGATCTTACATCAAGAGTATCTGGGTAGCTGTGCTACCCTGCTAGACTCTCCCAACAAACTCTCAAGGTCCATTGTAGGAGAATGTAGGGTAAAAAAGTATAAAACAATGATCTGAAAACTGAAGGATTAGATGTAAAGATGAAATGAATCCATAGGCTGGATGTCTCTTCTCTCTCTCCACACACGCATACACTCACACACCAAAGAGTTGGTAAGTGTTTCTGTATGTTTCCAGATAAGTACCTATAGCATATTAAACTATATAATCAGTATGTGCACACATACCATACAAATGGTTTACAGACATACTATGTGGCCTGGGTGTTGATGAAGGACACATTCTGTGCAGGTCATTGTCAGCTGGTCCCCATCTAGCTTCATTGTCTGTCTTTCTATGCCCCAGGCTGGGAGAATGGCCAGTACAGGACTGCCTCTCACTGGCTCCTGTGTGCCCTTTGGCTTCTCGCTATGTTCAGCCAATGTTGGGGCCTGTAAGCAGATCAGAGGGCAGCAGCAGAAACAACCTCCATAGTTATCTCTTTGTGTCTCCACAGCTGTCTCGCTATGGATGTGGCAGGACTTGCCTCCACCGTGGCCACAGCTCTTGCTGGGCAGGGCTCCAGCTCTGGCGGCATTCAAGTTATACAGTTTTCTCCCCTTGCCTTTTGAGGCCCAGGGCTTGTCAGAGCTTCCCACTGTTCTACCTCCTGGGGGTTTCCCACCCTTTACTGGTCCCTGTCACTCTGCCCACTTGTAGTCCTTCTCTGAAAATCTCCTTGGCTATGTGATCTGGAGTAGCTCCTCAAGTTTTTGCTGCGACATTGCTGGGCACAACTTCTAATTAGAGTACAAATGACATTTTAATCTAGAGTAGCTAGGAAAATCTCTTTCCTGATTTTGGTCCAAATCCTCTTCTTACAGAAAATCAGATTCTGCATAATCCACTTATTATTCCACATCCAGTAGACGCATGCCAATCCGTGCTGTACTGACTATTTGCTCTTCTCATCGCTGTGATTCTTTCCAGCAGGAGTGAAATGGAAAGTCCCAACTGATGTTTACACAGTGTCACCAATTGTTTTGTGCAGGCTAAACTTGTGCCCCAAAGGGCACATGTATTTTTTACTTTGGAGAATTTCAAGCACATATAAAGGTAGATAGAATAATGTAGCAAACCCATACCTACCCCAAACTCAGTTTCAATAATTATCAACACATAGCCAATCTCATTTCATCTATACCCGCATCCACTTGCTCTCTTCTCGTGTTTTTTTTTTTTTTTTAAAGATTTTATTTATTTACTTGTCAGAGAGAGAGTGAGAGCGAGCACAGGCAGACAGAGTGGAAGGCAGATTCAGAGGGAGAAGCAGGCTCCCCGCGGAGCAAGGAGCCCAATGTGGGACTCTATCCCAGGATGCTGGGATCATGACCCGAGCCGAAGGCAGCTGCTTAACCAACTGAGCCACCCAGGCATCCCTCGTGTTATTTTAAAGAAATCTCAGAGATTGTAGCACTTCCTCCATAAATATTTTGGTAGATGTCCTTGATATCGTCAAATATGTAGTGCTCAAAAGTCCACTTGTCTTGTATTACATGTTTAATAGTTTGAATTAAGACTCCTCATTTCAGTTGATTATCATGTTTGTAATTTTCATTGGATCCACTGGTTTCTCACCCATTTCCTTTTTTCCCTTGCGATTTGTTGGTTGAAGACACAGAGTCAGTTTGAAGAATTTCCCATAATTTGAAATTTGCTCTTTGCATGTCCGTATTGTTTTGTAGCATATCTCTCTAAACTCCATATTTCCTGTAAGTCAGTAATTGAAAAGCGGTAAGGGTTCTATCAGATTCACATTAGTCGCGTATGCCTTTTTTTTTAATTATTTTTTTTATTTTTTATTTTTTATAAACATATATTTTTATCCCCAGGGGTACAGGTCTGTGAATCACCAGGTTTACACACTTCACAGCTAGACCCTCAACTCTACAGTCAACTCATCTTCGACAAAGCAGGAAAGACTATCCAATGGAAAAAAGACAGCCTCTTCAATAAGTGGTGCTGGGAAAATTGGACAGCCACATGCAGTCACGTATGCCTTTTTAAGGCAATTTAAAAAGTGGTATTGTGGGGGCGCCTGGGTGGTTCAGTGGGTTAAGTCTCTGCCTTCAGCTCAGGCCATGATCTCAGGGTCCTGGGATGGAGTCCCGCATCAGGCTCTCTGCTAGGCAGGGAGCCTGCTTCCTTCTCTCTTTCTCTCTCTGCCTGCCTCTCTGTCTACTTGTGATCTCTCTCTGTCAAATAAATAAATAAATAATCTTAAAAAAAAAAAAGTGGTCTGTATTCTTTAATCAAGAAACTTTTAATCTCTAGTTACCCTTATTTTATGGACGTTTGATTCTGAAAGCCTAGGTCTGCTTGGACTTGCAAAATGGTAGTGACTGCATTCTATTATTTCTTCATTTATTGTCTGGAATATTTCTGTTAAGAAAAATCTAAAAGCAAAATTTTCCTTTGACTACTATTTGTTTATCTGGTGGTATAGTTTATACTGGGAAGGCAGGAGAAATGATCAATTTTTAAAAAATTTTTACTATTTTTAAAACCTTGAGTTGGTATATCCTCTAATGGTGACTAATTTATTTTAATATAATTATGAATTCATGAAATTAGACACATTACTATGTTTCAGTTATTATCTTTAATGGGAATCAAATTGTCCCATCTTTGGCTTCTTTAAGTTAGCTGTAAGTCTTGTTGACATAACCCCAGCAGTCTGATAGTTTTCTTGCTATCTGGTATTCCAAACTCATCTTATACATATATGGCCCTAGATTTGGAATCAGCCCATTCTGCCAGGATTCCTGTTTTCTGTTTTTCCTTTTTTTTTTTTAATTGGAAAATGATTTTTCAAGATGAGAATCTGAGCATTAGGGGTATTTATTGCCACTGATTTCTCTTTGTTTCTTTCTATTGGCAGAAATCAAGGGTAAAAAAAAAAAAATGTATTTTGAGTTCTTTTACCTACAATTCAAATTTAGATCTACATTTGAGTCACTTTTCTACTGCATAGAATGTAGGTCTGAAATTCATTGTAAATAAGAATTAAAACATTGTCTGTTTTTTTGTCCAAAAATGCATATTTAACAATTCCAGAATACAATTACCAGTTGTGTTTCTATCTCTTCTGTGCTTTTGGTCACCTGAAGCTGACTTTCTAATAGGTTTCTCAGGATAGGTCCTCATTTCTTAAATTCCTGGATGTTTATAAAACTTCATGGCTTTTATAGTAAAAAGTGATTATCTGGTATTCTATCCTAATACTTAGTACTGCACAGTACCCCTTAGAGAAGATAACCCTGAAAATGGCCTCTTTTGGTATACAAACGGCACATCCCTGATGCACTTTCTTTTTTTTTTTTTTTTTAAGATTTTATTTATTTATTTTACAGAGAGAGATCATAAGTAGACAGAGAGGCAGGCAGAGAGAGAGAGAGGGAAGCAGGCTCTCCGCTGAACAGAGAGCTCGATGTGGGACTCAATCCCAGAACCCGGGGATCATGACCTGAGCCGAAGGCAGCGGCTTAACCCACTGAGCCACCCAGGCGCCCCCCTGATGCACTTTCTAATCAGGAACTTCTCTGGTTTTAGCAGTCCTTTCAAATTCTTACATCTTTCTTCTTTAATTCTCATTGAACCTCAATATATATGTCCTTAATTTTGCACATGTCCTCAAAAATATTAAAATCTAGTGAATTTTTACAATCACTTGATATTTTCTTTTATTTGGGAGAGGGAGGGGCAAAAGGACAAGGAGAGAGAGAATCTTAAGAGAGAATCTTAAGCAGGCTTCACTGAGCCTGCCTTGGGGCTTAGTTTCACAACCCTGAGATTATGATGAGCCGAAATCAAGTTGGACACTTAACTGACCAAGCCACCCAGGCACCACCAACTTGATATTTTTTTAAGAGCACATTTTAAAGGAACAAATTATAATTTATGCAAAGCATGTAATATAGAGAGTATACATTACATATTGTTAGGAATTTGTGTGTGTGTGTGTGTGTGTATAGCAGTATATACCATATATATCTGTTGTGAGAGGTTGCTCACAGGAGAGAGAAGAGGTGAAGAGGGAAGACAGACTCCATTTTGGGTATAATAAATGTAAGGGAAAATACTTTAGGTAATTTATAAATGCATAAACACATATAGACACATATGTAGTACATACATGTTTTTTGTATATAATGTGTACTTTCCTAAAGGGATTTCACCTAAAGGCAACACACACATACCAACATATCTATAGAAGCTTTCTCACAGACTGAACCATAAAAATGTCACAGGCTCCACAGAGACTGGTATTTTTTATTTCTTTGAGTCGAGATACTGTGTTAATAAATAGAATCAAATTAAAATGTGCTTCCAAATATGTATCTTCTCTTAAAGTTGTTAGTTATTTCCAAGTGACTCTAAAATATTTTCACTTAAATGAATTATACCTCAAGTTAAGTCCAGCTTTCTTCTTAACCACCTCCTTCTCTCATCAGCAATGCACACATATACCAAAATATCTCCGAAAACAGTTCCCTTCCACATTTCTCATTTCTGTCTGGTCCATTCTTGTAATCCACCAGGCCCACAACTTGAGCATCATCTGGGGTTCTTTTCTGTCCTCTCTTACATCTTACATATTCAATCTGTCATATCTCCCTTGGGAAGACTCCTTGGATTCCCTTCTTTATCTCCAGTTCCCCTGTATACTCTTGAGTATGCAGCATTTTTAACACCAAAGCCATGTTTATTTCTCATTGGAATGAGATTGGGTTTTGCAACCACAGAGCCCTTGGTTCAAATTCTGGCTCTCCCACTTATAATTTATATTTTATTAATGACTTAATCTTTCTGTTGTTGAGTTTTTTGTTTGTTTGTTTTTTTTAAGATTTTATTTATATGACAGACAGAGATCACACGTAGGCAGAGAGGCAGGCAGAGAGAGAGGAGGAAGCAGGCTCCCCACAGAGCAGAGAGCCTGATGCAGGGCTCGATCCCAGGACGCTGGGATCATGACCTGAGCTGAAGGCAGAGGCTTTAACCCACTGAGCCACCCAGGCACCCCTGTTATTGAGTTTCTTCATCAGAATATCTAGGTAACATTAATTCCTTATGAGGCTAATATGAATACAAAGGTAAATAATGGTTCTGACCAAAGCCCTGTGCCTGACATAAAGTGGATGTGGAGCTACATATTCTGTTGTCTTCCTCTTTTAACAACTTGCAGCACTTCACTGATAAGCATGATGTGGCTGTAAGAACTCTGAGGGTCCTTTTTCCTTTATCCATGGTGAATATAAAGAAATTTAGCCACCAAATAGTCTATTTCTCTCTCTCTTTTCTCTCCCTTGATTTCATGCCCCAAATCCAAACTGACCTTTTATCTTTCCCCAACCCTGATTTTCACATTGTCCCTCATTCAAATGAGTGGATCTTGGATTGATTCTGTGTCCTCCTGTCCCTGCCTTAATAATCTGCTTCATGATCCAGTCCTTCCTAGACCAAGGTACCTGCTTTGCTTTCAACAGTATCCTCCTAAAGGCCGGGTGTTCTCGGTCCTTGCTTGTTCATTGGAGCTCTGCCAACCATCGGCAGGATTTCCTGATATGAACCACCAGTGCTGCTTATCTGTGTACTGGGATCTTTAAGGATCACATAATCCCGGATTTCTCACTGACTTGCTTGCAAATCCTATTTTGTCCATGTTGGATTGCCTTGATGTCACTCCCTTATAAAACTTCTGCTTGCCACATCAAGAATCCACCTCAAATATGCTACTAGGTTTATCTGCTCAGTGTCTGGTCCTTCCAAAGTTGTAGCCCTGATTCAAAAATATGACTGTCTTTGTCTGTTCTCATTCTCCCTAATTAACAGGATATGGACTACTATGTAACATCATTAGCTTGACCTTGGAGTTTTGAAACAACTTTTCTGTTCTCCCTGTACCCACATATCCTTTTCTGTGCTCAAAGTATCCAGCTGACTGAAGCCAGACTAACCTTCAAAGCACACAGCTCTTGCTTTTTTACTCCTTACTCACTGACTGACCATGCTTCTCTGTTAGATCGTGTCCAGTGTCAAAGCCTGTCTTTGAAGTTCCTCTGTAAACTGACTCTTTTGAGAAAATTGATCTTACTCTTGGAGGCACCCTTCACTCCCTCAGGCCTGTCTACACTGGCCTCTAGCCAGTTATAATCTTTCTTATCATTCTGTCATTGCTTGGGCTGTTCCAAGAAGAAGTATCTTCCATTCTTCCCTCCTACAATGAAATACCACCTTTTCTTGAGTCCTGGTCAAGCTTCATCTTTCTCAGAAGGTTCTCTAACATTGCCCCTGCTCATAGTCGTCTTTTTTTCTCAACTCCTACAGTCTTTATACAATACCATTTACCTTGAGAGTGTACTTAATTATGCAGCTAATTAAAATATATTAGACACAGCTCAGTTAATGATGTCCACAGTGTGGACCAAATCAGAAACCTGGCAGTCATTCTGGAACTTTCTCCAATCCTTTCATATTGTATTCTTATAAGTTTCCCCCAAATCTGTCCTGAATTGATCTCTTGCTATGTGTTCTTCCCCCTGCCAGAGCACTCCTCATTTCTCTCCTGGTTAGGTGAACCTCCCAGCTAACTGGCTTCCCTCTCTTCAGTCTTGACTCACACATATCTGTACTCCATGTAACAACCAGAGCAATGTTTCTAAAAGGAAAGTTCCTCATTTAAAACATTCATTGGCTTTCGAGTGCTCTTAGAGCAAAATCCCAAGTCATTCACATAGCTCAAAACACCTGTATACTCTGGTCCCAGCCGACTTCCCCAAGTTTACTTGTAACATTTCCCTACCTCTCCCCATCCTGTGTCCTTTGTACAGCATGCTCCAGGCCCTCTGAACTCTTCACAGTTCCTCTGTGAGCATGCTCTGTCCTTCCTCAGGGCCTTTGGACCTGTTAGTCTCCCTCTGCTAGGCTTCCCATCTGACTCTCTTCTCCTGGTGAAGCCAGAAAGCTTCTCTGAGTCACCAAATCAAGGAGGGTCACCCTGATTTTTTTCTTCTGTACCAGAGCTTATGGTTCTTTTCATGCAATTTAGCCTACTGCTTGTGACTGCCCCTTTACTGCCCCCAGACAGTAAGCTTCCTAAAGACAATGGCTCTGTCTTATCCAGTATTTTATTCTCACTGCCCATCACAGTTCCCTGCACAGAATAGACATACAGTAAATAATTATCCGAGGAAATGACTGGAAGAAGGGGAGGAAGAACGGAGAAATGGGTGAAAGAAAAACAAGAGAGAGAGGGAGGGAAAGATTGCTCTCTTTTCTAAATTTTGAGCTCTTTAAAGCAGGCAGGATCTGTATCTTGTACTTCATTTGAGTACACACTCTGTTAATTGATTAATAAGAGCCAAGACCTACTTAGAGTCTTTATAGATATTCTCACTGCTGGAAACCTTTTCCCCTAGGTGTTCACACGTCAGTCACCTTCACTTTATTCTACATTTTGCTCCAATATGGCCATTCTTGGACTTTTTCTTCCACCCATTCCATTCCCATTTCCAGCACACACTGTCACATCGTTCTCTTGTTTCTTATACAGGCTCCTAAACTACTGCATTAGTTTCCTATTGCTGCATAACAATTTACCAGAAACGTAGCAACTTAAATCAGTACAGATTTATTAGCCAACATTTTGTAGGTCCCCAGTTTGTCATGGTGTGGTTGAATCCTCTGCTTCCTGTCTGCTTAGGTCTGGAATCAAGGTGTAAGCAGGGCTGAATTTTCTCTGGAGACTCAGGAAAATCTGCTTTGGGGCTCATTCAGGCTGTTGGTAGAAGTTAGTTCATTACAGTTGTACAAGTGGGTCTCAGTTTTCTCGCTGGCATCTCTCCGCTCCCGGAGGGTGTTCCCATGTCCTTGCCATACGGCCTCCCTCAGCAGCAGCATCAGAGAATGTTCCTCACATTGAATCCTGCCACACTTCAAATCTCTGACTTCCCTGTGTTTGACCTCCACATGCAGATAAAAGATTTATGTTATTAAGTCAGGCCCATTCAGATAATCTCCCTATCTTAAATTCAACTGATTTGGGACCTTAACTACATCTATAAATCACCCTTGCCACATAAGGTAACATAGTCACAGGAGTGATTTCTGTTTTATTGACATTTCTACCTCAACTCAAGTCCAGGGCACTGGAGCTTGTAAGAGCAGGAGCAGCATAAGAGCAGGAGTCATTGGAGGATATTTTACAGTTCTGTCTACCACAAACACCATACAATATCCTTGTTTACTATTATAACATAGCTATATAATATATTATAAATAATACAACTATAATAATAGTAACAATTACTATTATTATTTTGGTGTCAGTCTCCCTCCATTAGAGGGAAAGCTGAATGAGAGCCAGGATTTCTGTATGTTTTGTTGACTGTTGTATCCCATTGGTGGTTGGGATACTGCTAGATCATGTCACAGATGCTCAATAAATACATCCTGAGTGAATAAATGTGTCATATGCACAAATATTAATTTTCTTTTTAAATCTTGAAGGTATTTTGAAAAATGTTTGATGTGCAAAAATGAAGTTCCAGTATTTGAATGGATATTAGTTCAACTCATATATTTTTAACAACTACTTCATAATTATTTATGTCAAAAGAGATAATTGGTGGTAGTTTTCTATGTAGGCTCCCCTTTTGTTACCTAGAAATAAAGCAGAGCTACCCTAGCTGATGAGATAATTTGTAGTAACTTTCACAAAACACCAATGTCATTCATGTTTTATTTTCTTTAATCTCTCTTCTTCTTTTAATCTCTCTTCTTTTCTTGAAAAGCCAGAAGAAGTTGGCATACATTCTCTCTCTCTCTCTCCACATACTACTAGGACACTCTTAAGAATTGATTTGGCATGGCTTTAATTCATCTCAGTCTTCAAGCCTTCAACACCAGTTGGTCTAATGAAGGAATTAGTTATGCATGTAGGGTGGGAAATCAGGTTTATATATAACACTCTAAGAGAAAATAAAAAGTGAAGATATAGCACAAGTACTATTAAATGAAAGGAATATATTAAGGTGTGCTATTCTGGTAAAATAACACATTCTACAAAAGGAGAGGCTTATCTTAAGAAGCACATACCTAAATATGAAGCAGTTACATATTATTATAAAAACAAGATTTTCAAGAATGTGAATCAATTTCTCCTTTATCACATGCTTGCATTTTTCTACTCACAATTATTTTGATTTGTTGTTTTGGGTAGCACACATGGAGTGACTTTTTTAAAGTGGGCCATGTTGAATCAGTGGTTCCATATAAATATATACAAACTGGTGTGTGTTATATTAGTTATGATTATATGACTATATACAATGTCCTCAAGTTTTATCCATGTTGTCACACACAGCAGGATTTTCTTCTTTTTTAAATGGCTGAATAATATTTCATTTTTTATGCAGTTGTATCACATTGTTAAAATCTGTTATCCATTGATGGACACTTAGGTTGTTTCCAGCAACATATTTATTTATTTATTTATTTATTTATTTGACAGAGAGAAATCACAAGTAGTCGGAGAGGCAGGCAGAGAGAGAGAAAGGGAAGCAGGCTCCCCGCTGAGCAGAGAGCCCGATGCGGGACTCGATCCCAGGACCCTGAGATCATGACCCGAGCCGAAGGCAGTGGCCCAACCCACCAAGCCACCCAGGCGCCCCGACAGCAACATATTTCTTAATAATCAAAAGGTCACAGGAAAAAAAAAAGGAACTGCCTTTAAGACAGCTATCAAGAACTGTGAAGGATTTGAGTTTCTATCCTGCTTGCAAGTTAACAAATTAGCTTGATATAGTTTCCAAAATGCTGGGTTAAAGACAGAGGACTCTGTTACCCATGACACGATAAGCAGCATGAGCAACAGCATATTTGCATCAGTTCCTCTTGACTCCAACTACCAGGGGGTCAAAACAGATAAGCCCAAAGAAACGAATGCCAGAGGCGGCATGAAGAAAAACCCTGAGTTTAGGAAACCTGAATCTTCTATGGAGGACAATAAGTATGACTTCTCTGCTTTAGATGAAGACATTGTCTCTGTTTCCAAGGTTTTTTGCTATTCTTCTAGAATAGTTCAGAAAATGGGCCATCAGTGCCTTACTTCACGAGAAGTAAGAAATGTGAGAGACTCATGAGGCATCATCTCCAAATAAGAACCTACCATAAGGAGAGTAATTAGATGAAATCCTTTATTTGCCCCACCTTTGAGATTAACTGTACCATTCATACCAAGGCTGTGCTCCTCCTGACTTTCCTGGACGGCTCCCCACCAATTATCAAGCATAGCAGGGAGAAATCCAGACCATTGCTGCTCAAGATGGAACGCTTTCAATTACTCTACTGAGTAATATTTACTCTGGGGCTCCCCATCAGCTTTGCTCTAATTTTCTCAAAACTGCAATTCAGTCTGAGGCTTTTCCTATGTATCCTCCCTCCTTCCCTCACTTCTTTCACGGTTGGCATGTCCGCATCATAATCTGAAGCCTCTCCACACCTACTCCTGTTCCCTCTCCTTTTTTCTCTTCACAGGTGTTTTCCCCAAGAAAATGCTTATGTATCTAATTCTGTATTGACATTTGCTTCTTAGAGAACCTGAACTGACACAGCAAATGCTAAGAATGGCCTGAGAAAATTGGCAATAAAACCAGGGTTTGGGATTGGATCCCTCAATCTCTAGCTGGAATGTGACACATAAATAATCCCTGGTGAAAGATGAAAAAAGATGATGAATTATTTGCTTAAAAATTCAGCAGTGATGATAAATTACTAAATTCTTTTCCTGAAACCAATACTACACTATATGTTAACTAACTTGAATTTAAATAAATAAAAAATACATTTAAGAAAAGGAAAAAATTAAAAATTGAAGTGAAAGTTATAAACCATAAAAGAAAGAGAATTCTCTGGTGGTGATCTTGGAAAATACTCCAGCAGAGGGGAACTCCTTGGCCAGTGTGATAATGAAGGTATTTGAGAGACATTGAGGGAATAATTCCTCCAAAGACAGTGCAGTTGACTGCTTATTAAAAAGTTGTATTGATGACCTGCAGAGTTATAATGAGAAATTGAAGACAGTTAAACAATAATTAAAAGTAAAGTGTTAGAGACAGTGAACTCTTTTGTAAGCAACTGAACAGACCCTCACTTCTTGCAGTAGAGGCACCAATACAAAGAAAAACAACACAGGATTTAAATATTACAGTCATGTAGCTCCAGAGACATTGAAATGCTGAGGTGAGGTCTATGCTCTAGTTTGGGAATTTGTACCCTAAAGTATGGAATGGATGTTTTCAAGGCTTATGACTCTGAAGATGACTCCAAACTCCTAGAGGCCCACTGTACACCCTATTAAGAGTTCAAACTTCTTCCAAGAGGAAGACACTGTCTTTTAAGTCAACAGGTGATTCCTTCAGGAGTTGCTCCTAACTACTTTCATGTTACTAGGTGAAATCCCAATATGACCTGGCTGGGGGAAAAGCTGGAATTGTAAGACAGAAAAGTGATCCACTCCAAAGAAGCTGCAGAAATTGGTAGGGGCGAGGGGAATATTAGCAGGAGTTGGAAGAGGTCTGATATCTAGAAGAGGTCTGATATAATATTGGATTGGCCTATTGGTTTTACAACTGAGGCACCAGTCCCAAGGGAACACTCTGAAATGATGGGGTGCCATTCTTCAAGTCACAGTATATATACTAATCAGAGACCTCTATATAGCTCTGTATTTCCAATAGGAATAGTTCATGAGTCTGGAAGCCAGTGGTTAAGGTAAGATTAGTCCCAGTTATCAACCCCAAGGATCTACTAGAAGGTATTGTCCCTTCCATCCTTCTAACTCTTGGAGCTGCATGTTTGAAGGTCTTGGTTTTCGAAGGGTTGTATTCTTGATAGGAGACATGCATGATCATATCTGAACTATAAGCTACAGATACTGCCTTGGCACTTTTGACTCCTTGTTCCTAGGAATGAAAAAGCAAGGAGTCAATAAACAGGTAATTGACCCGATCAGCAGGAGGAAGTAAGCCTGCTTTTACAGTGGGGGCAGGGATAAATACATGTGGAACCAAGGTGATCCATTTGGAAATCTCTTGGTACTTCCTGCCCAATTCTAAGTGTGAGTGGAAACTGCAATTACTCCACCCAAAGAAGGATATATCTACCTAATGAGTTACATCCCTCAGGAATGAAGTTTGGGATAAGCTACTCTCAGGCATTTCAAGTCCTCTTGTTTGGTAAGCTACCTTTAGAAGTTGGGTTGGGTAAGCTACCAAGACTTGTGGAGTGATAACCAAGGGTGATGGGAGCTTTAAATGAATAGCAGGGAAATATAGTGGACTTCTTGTGACCTAGAAACCAAATATGGAGATGGAGATTGCAGTTTGTCCCTCTTAGAAGGAGAGACTCACAGACATTGTGGAGAAACTGCTCTCTGAAAATAAATGAAGAAATGAATCTTTGTGGCAGATAGGGTGGGCTCTGGCATTGATGGGAATTCGCCAGTCAGATCCTTCTAAAAGAGAAAATATCCCATGAGGAGTACAGTTAGCTGACAAATTCAGAATCTGCTGCAGAATTCTTGCCTTGGCCTTTCTCTTGTTGGGCTGGTCCTAGGGAACAACTGAACATGGTAAGGATACAGAGCCAAGCCATCTAGCTCAATGAAAGTCTTCTCTAATAGGAGATATTTTCTGAGGCTCCCTTCAGACTTGCCAAGATTTTCAGAGTCTACCTCAGTATTCTGTTTCTACACAATATTCCTTTTTTCCTTCTTTCTTTTCATAGGAGTTATCACAGAATTTCAGTCTGAAAGTTCTTGAGCTCTTTTGGTTTTCTCTCAACTTTCCTCTTCACTTAATAAATCTCTTGCACATGTAATTTCATTTAAAAATATGCATTAGGGCACAAACAATGAATCATGGAACACTACCTCAGAAACTAACATAATAAAAAAATAAAATTAAAATACGCTTTTGGGGAACCTAAGGTGATACAATAACTTAACAAGATTTGTGGCATGCAGATAAAGCCATGCTTTGGGGAAAATCTTCACATTACATACTTATGTAGAGTATAAGTATTCTATACTTATAGAAGAAGAAAGGTCTGAAGTCAATGATATAATCTTCTACTTAAAATAGGAAATAAACCCAAAGTATACAGAGGAAAGAAATAATTAAAAGGTAGCAAAATTTAATGAAATAGACAATGTAAAACACAATAGAATCAAATTTTAAAAACTTTGAAATGATCAATAAATTTGATAAACTTCTAGTCAAACTAGTCAAGAAAACAAAAAGAGGACATAATTACCAGTATGTGAATGAAGCAGGAAACATCACTGCAAATCTCACAAGCATTCAAAGGATAAGAAGAAATTTATCTGAATGATGCATGCCAACAAAATAAAAAAGATGATGTCATGGAACAGTTATTGAAACACACATCCTACCAAAGCTCACTCATGAAGAAATATTTAGCCTGACTAATAAGTACATATCTATTAAAGAAACTTAATTACTTACCCAAACCTTCTCACAGAGAAACTCCAAACCCAGATGGCTTTGCTTGTGAATTCTACCAAACTTTGGGGAAAAAACAATACAAGCTGACAATCTCTATTTAGGAAGTAGAATACATGGACATTCTTTTCAACTAATTTTGTGAGGCCAGCATTATCCTGGAGAAGAGGCCTCCAGACCAATACTCCTCATGAGAATAAATGCAAAAATCCTTAATATGAGTTTAGTTAATTGAATACAATAATAAATATCATGACCAAATGATGTTTATCCCACGATAATGTAAGATTGGTTCAATTAAAAATTAATCAATGCAATTCACCATATTAACAGATTGTATGATTATCTCAGTAGAGAAAAAATATTTGTCAAACTTCAACATTCATTCCTGATAGAAGCTCTTAGAAAACTTAGAAGGGAACTTCCTCAAACTGATAAAGGGCATCTGTGAAAAACCTCTTTCTAAAACTATTGTTGATGGTCTAAGAACAAGCTGTGGTTATCTGTTCTCATCACTTCCATTGAATGGTGTATGGGAGATCCTAGCCAATGAAATACGTGCAGAAAAATACATAAAAGGAAAATGAATTGTCAAGGAAAAAGTAAAGCTCTCTTTATTTTCAGTAATGTGTTATGTTTATAAACACACACACACACACATACACACACACTAAAATTTAGGAGTAGTAGGTAAAAATGAACTCTATCATATATTTACCACTTCTATCTAGTTTGCTATTAATTAGGGGGTTGGAGCTACACTGTGTGAGAGAGTAGGGTGGGAAGGGGCAGAAAAAAGGGGGCGAGAGAAACCTAAGCAAGATCCATGCCAAGCATTGAGCCCAATGCAGGGCTCAGTCTCAGGACCCTGAGATCGTGATCTGAGCAGAAACCAAGAGTCAGACACTTAACTTACTGAGCCTCCCAGCTGCTCCCTACAATGTTTTGTTGTTATTGTTGTTTTGTTTTGTTTTATCAAAACAAACTGAAATGTTGAAAGAACTGATTTCATTGGAGAGAATAACACGAATGCTTGAACCATATTCTTCAAAAACCAAATAGCATCAAAATATCAATGGACATAAAACACTATCCCACGAAGTCAGTCATGGAAGTGCAACAACTAATCTTAGAAAACAACCTGATCAATGAAATATGGGGAAAATGGCATACAGAATGAGTAAGTGTGGTATTTACTTTCTTCCCTCAGAGTTATCCATATAATTTAAACATTAGTTTTAGTAGGTAGTGATTTAAAAACCCAGAGGGTAGAGTTTAACTTCCATATTCTTTATATTTTATTTGTTTTATAAAGGAGAGGAAACACAGACATGGCTGTGGGGTTCATAATTTAGCTTTTAAACACAGATTGTATGAAACTATGGTGGAACAATGAGTAAATACAGATAATGACCACTCACCAAGGTGATTTCTGGCTTTTCAACCTCAATTATCAGATTGGCTTCATGATCATCGTGGCTCATAAATTCTGTTCTAAAATGTTCTAATGGAAATAATGTAATTCTTATGATCTTGGCTATAACATTACATATTTTGACAACAAGCCCTTTCTATCTTTGGAATTATATTTTGAACAGTCAGAAAATGTTGGCTTGACAAAATGGTAAGTAAAATTGTTTCAAATATTTTATACCTTAAACACCATAAAGAAATTTTGTCCTAATTCTTAATTTACACTAATGAATAGACCGCGATGTCTTCATATAATTTTTCATATTCGGAGATTGACTATCTGTTTTCTAAGGAGTAAGTTAAATGCATCTCTGCTGTGTTTCCCATTGTTTTAGGAAAGTAAATGTAAAGAAAGTGTTTTCTCTTTCACTGTTTTAGTCTGGGTATGTGTCTACATTGTGACCAATAACCTCTATTGTTTTGGGTCACATTGTGAAGCAGAGAAGACATGCAAATCAGGTCATACAAACTAGTTTTGCCTGTGTCATACACTTATTTTTTATTCATGGACATTTTAACTTGGGGGGGGTCTTATTTATTTTATCAGTAAAATGTAAATAATAATAATTCTTCCAAATATCTCAGATATTAAACATGTAAAAATTATTTGATCTGTGTAAAGATCTCACTAAATGGGTCATCTATATTTGATGAAATCTTGAGCCTCCACATCCTGCCATGAATTTGTATCTTGAAATGAGAAATTATGGAAGAGTGGAAGAACATCTTTCTTAGAATCAGGCAGGCCTATGTTGGAATCCGAGTTCCATCATTTACTAACTGTGAAATCTCTGGCAGTTGACTCAGACCTTTTGAGTTAATCTGTTAAACAAGGTCAGTAACTTCTTTTGGAGCTTGGGGTATTAAAGTTAATATATAATGTACCTGGTGCACAGTATTTATGCTTAGTACAGGTGCACTTAATTTGAGGTGCGTAATTGTCTTTCTTCTATGCTTCAGAGAACATTTCAGAGCTAGAAACAGAATGAGGACTATCTGTCTCATCACTTCATGTACTCTGAACTTAACGTGGAACATGGAGGCAGCATCTGTAGGGATATCACCTTGCAGAGCAGCATAGTGACCTGTAACATAATGCTAGAACCTCCAGTACCTCCTCCCCTGTACAAGTGGGTAATAATACCATCTTCCCGGGGGTCAAAAAATATATATATTCCTCTGTCTGGTATATAGTTAATGATTAATAAACATGTAATTGCTTGACTGAACTTAATAAAGAAAGAGAACATTATATTTCTTTAGTAAAGTTTCTACCACCGCCCATCAGTGAATTTATTCTTTCTCTTCCCTGCATCAGAACTCGGACATGCCCCATAGCTTTTCTCAGAAGAATAAATTTCATCTGAGTAATGTAAACACACCTCTCTAGTATAATAAACAACATTTTAAAATCACTCAGTGTAGTTTCTCCCCTTTTCCCAGCTCAGATGGGAAGCCTAGAGGGGAGAATGGGAGCAGGACTGCCCTTCTTGCTTCCTCTCCTTCCCTACCTCCTCCTCAAGTCCTAGCTGTCCTCTATCTGGTAGCCCAGGGTTATTGAGCTCTGGGGAAGACATTAGGGACAATACCTGCATCGCAAGACTGTTTCTTTAGGGGCTGATGCACAGCCGTTAATTCTTTCTCTCATGAATGTACTTTTTGTGTGTTTTAGAGATCCTGCCAGGGCATCCCTTGTTCACATAAATGCCTCTCTTCCGGCTAAAGCTATTTTCCACTCTCCTTTACCTGCTGGTGTTCTGGCTTCTACCTAGCTTCGCACATTATCTCCTTTGGGATTCCTCTGTTCTCCAGAGAAGTAATTCCCTTGAGGGGAATTCATTCTAAAATGACCTCAGTTTTGTGTTTTCTCACAGATTAGCAAAGATTAGTTTGGCCCAAGGTAAAATCCATGCTTCCTTGCCCCACATTTTGTTGAAACACAGTGCATTCCCAATACTACTTTTTTTTTTTTCTCTCTCTCTCTTTCTCTTCCTGTTTCAGGTTTAAATTCCATGGGGTGCTTATCAGACTCTCAGAGTGACCCCGTTGGAGACTGTCAGCTAACCTCATCCTCTCCTGCAACGGATGGGTGGGGTAGAAGATAGCCACAGCCCCCACCACCAACTACCCCCAAACTCATTTCCTCTTGGCTTCATTTGCAAATTCTTCAGTCCTTCACTTCCTTGGGAGGGAGCCTTTGACACTTAAAAGACATCTCCAAAGTCCTCTTTTCCCCCTCTCATACAAGATTGGAAGGAGGGTCTGTCAAGTTGGTAGAGCCAGTTTCACAAAGCAGAAGCATGTTTTGCATATAGACTGTTACTATACAATCTGAAAAGTATTTGAGGCCTGTTGTATTATTCTCAGCCCAAGGCGGAGTAATTCCCATTTTAGAATTTTGTTAGAAATATTGAATATTGCAACTCAAATTAAAATCGGTTGCCTCATGCCCAGAAGTAGTACCATTCTTCTTCTTGTCTTTTTTTCTGCTGCAAGAACAATTAGATTAATTTTATTAAGAAAATTTAAAAAAAATTAACGATTGGGTTCCTAGTCAAATACTGTCCATTTTTTTCCAGATTTACAGAAAAATAACTAACATACATCACTGTATATGTTTAAGGTGTCCAGCATGATGGTTTGATTTACATATAGTGTGAAGTGACTATACACTAGGCTTAGTTAACATCCATCATCTCATGTAGGTACAATAGAAAGAAAAAAAGTTCTTGTGATGAGAATTCTTGGGATCTATTCTCTCAGGACCCCTGTGTACTGGATATACCGCAAAGCAGTGCTAGCTACAGGCATCATGTTGTATATCACATCCCTAATACTTGTTATAACTGGACCCATTGAACACTTTGCTCCAATTTCTCCTCCCCCAGTATTGTCCTCACCCCCAATCTGATCTTATTTTCTGAGTTTGGTGTTTGGGGCTTTTTTAAAAAAGGTTTTATTTATTTATTTGAGAGAGAGTGTGAGAGGGGAGAAGGTCAGAGGGAGAAACAGACTCCTCATGGACCTGGGAGCCCGATGTGGGACTCAATTCTGGGACTCCATGATCATGACCTGAGCCAAAGACAGTTGCTTAACCTACTGAGCCACCCAGGTGCCCCAGGGGCTTTGGTTTTTATTTTGTTGTTGTTATCAAGATTCCACATGTAAGTGAGATCATATGATTATTTGTCATTTTCTGTCTGACTTATTTCATTTAACAAAATGTCTTTAAAGTCCATCCATGTTATCTCAAATGGGAGGATTTCCTTTTTCTCCCCAATAGCCTATTAAGATTTGTGTGTGTGTGTGTGTGTGTGTGTGTGTATGTGTGTGTACATATATCACAACTTCTTTATCATTTCACCTACTGAGGCACACTTAGATATTTCTATGTCTTGGCTATTGTAAATAATGCTGCTGTGAATATGGGGGTGGTAGTTACCTTTCTACATTACTGCTTTTTTTTTTTTTCCTTTGGATATCTTCCCAGAAGTGGAATTACTAGATCATATGGTAGTTCTATTTTTAATTTTTTGAGGAACCTCCCTACTGTTTTCCACAGTGGCTACACCAGTTTGCATTCCCACCAACAGGGCACAAACCTCCCTTTTCTCCATATCCACGTCAGCATTTGTCATCTCTCTCTCTCTCCCTCTTTTTTTTTTTTTTTTTTTTAAGAGAGAGAGAGCGTGTGAACATGAGCAGGGAGGGACAGAAGGAGAAGGATAGAAGACTTTTTTTTTTTAAGATTTTACTTATTTATTTTAGAGAGAGACTGTGCACGAGCAGAGCGGGGCAGGGGGACGAGAGGGGAGCAGAGAAAGAGGGAAAAGGAATCTCAAGCAGACTCCCTGTGAGGAGACTGAGGCAGGGCTTGATCCCATGATTCTGAGATCATGACCTGACCTGAAATCAAGAGTCTGAGGCTTAACTACCTGAACCACCCAGGTGCCACTTGTCATCTCTTGTCTTTTTGATGATGGCTGTTTTAACAGATAGATGAGGTGATATTTCATTGTGGTTTTAATTAGCATTATCTGAATGACTAGTGATATGGAGCATCTTTTCACGTATCTGTTGGCCATTTATATATCTTCTTTGGAAAAATGTCTATTCAGGTATTTTGCCCATTTTTAAATTCAATTATTTGGTTTTTTGCTTTGAATTTTAAGAGTTCTTTATATATTTTGCATATTAATCCCTTGTCAGATATATGGCTTACAAATATTTTTTCTCATTCTGTAGGTTCTTTCACTTATTGATAGTTTATTTTGCTGTGAGGAAGCTCTTTAGCTTGATGTAGTCCCACTTGTTTTAAATTTTTTTAAATTTGTGTATTAGATGAGATTTCCAAAAAATCATTACCAAGACCCACGTCAAGGAGCTTTTTTCCTATGTTTTCTTCAAGGCATTTCATGGCTTCAGGTATTACATGTAAGACTTTAATCTATTTCAAGTTAAATATTATGAGCACCATTCTTACTTAGAAGAAATGCAATGCCAGCACCTGGAAAAGAGAAAAACAGCATTAAACTGTAATTTAAAACTTTATAGCTTTGGTCTCACTTAAAAACTTCAAACTTGGAATTATATTGCATTAATTATGCTACCACATTATTACTATCATTGGTAGCAGTTATGAGAAAATAGTATTAGTTGATCAGTGGACTTTCATAGCTTTTATGAAAGAGTATTTGCATGGGAGACAGAATTAGATGGGATGAATAAACGATTTTCTTCAATCAGCGTAGTTTAAAGTTGCATGATCAGTCCATAGATTTTTTTTTAATGGCATAGAGGTGTTTCTCTTTGATTAAAAAAGATTATTTTAAAACCAATTCTCTAAGTAAACCTTCAAAAGACTTGTTTGCTGTGATAGGCTATGCCATGAAGAAACATTGTGAACTTCTCCTTGACATAGGCATGGTCAGAGAGTCATTGTACTTGATTATAGAAAATGTGTTCTCCAGGGGTGCTCTCTGCCTTTGGCTCAGGTCATGATCCCAGGGTGGGACTTCAGCTCAGGTCATGATCCCTGGTGGGATCGAGCCTTGCATCAGGCTCTCTGCTCAGCGGGGAGCCTGCCTCCCTTCCTCACACTCTGCCTGCCTCTCTGCCTACTTGTGATCTCTGTATGTCAAATAAACAAATAAAATCTTAAAAAAAAAAAAAAAGAAAAAGAAAATGTGTTCCCCAGTGAATTAATTCATTTAAAAAAAACAACCAGTCAACCAACTAGCTAATACTTGGACGAGGAAAGGCATTAGCATTTTTGCAAGTCTAACAGTTGAGCATATGTCATGTTCTAAGCACTACCAGGGTAGAGTTTATGGGTTAGTCAAGGATAATAAGAATGAACCTGTCCAAATGATGGCCAGAGGTGGCAGAGATACTGGCAGGGTAGGAATAGGGATTTAGGAGCTTGAATTTCAGTATGACTACCTATTAGAATTTGGGGTGGGAGGAGGAGTATCATCTGTGGAAAAGATTAAAGGTAAAGAGTGGAGGTGAGATCGTACAGTCTTCTTAATGAGTTTAGATGTTCTCGGAGGAATGACAGACAGTCAGGTAAGAAGTCTAGGTTATATAATAACCTGATGTGTCTTGACTTCCTTTATAGACTGTAAATCCCTCAATGGCAGGGCTCACTTTTCCCATGCTTTCAATGATATCAGCATTTTTATCTAGAATTGTGCACAAAGTAGGGGCTAGAAAATATTCTCATGAATGATGATGAGGAAGACTTTCTTCTAGAAAATTAGTTTTATGACTGTACATAACTATAAGTTGTCCCTAGAAGCTACTGGATTTTAGGTTAAAAGAGAATGTAGTATATACTTAAAAAAAAACCAAACAAACATGTGTGTCATTTTCTCTTTGAGACCTTGGGAAAAAATAAGGATGGCATTAAAAAAAAACACTTTAATACTAGCCAGAACTAAGTTTTTAATTTTTCTTGCTATGTGACTTTGGATCTTATCCATCTTTGTCCATGAAGCAAAGGCATTAATACTTAATTCACAATACTTTATTCAATACTTAATTCATAAAATGGTCAGGAATGTCAGATGACAAAATGTGTATAGTGTATATGTGTATAGTACAGTACCTGATTCAAGAAATAATAGTGATATTCTATATATACATAATATTTTAAATATTTTGGCTTCACAACCTTAATAAAATGTTTTATGTTCATGGTGACATTTGCTCAAATAATAGAAAAAAATTTTTTGACTGATTTTAAAGTAATACAACTCAAAGTATAATTTTTTTTTCCAAAATTTAATTTTAGTTTATGTTACCCATGGTCAGTAAGTAAAAAGTATTGAATAAAGGTCTTGTGCCAGTCATCTGAGGAAGAAAATAGAATGACGTTCACCACCAGGGGACTGGCAAGGCAGGAAGGTTATACAGGACACGGCTATTTGTGCTCCAAAGAACAGCTCTTAGTCATTGAGGGAACTCACTGAGTTGAGATGACTAAACCTAGGGTTTCTTTGGAAATGTTCAAGGCAATGTGTCTCAATTTTGTTTTGAGAACATTTAGTTGAGAAAATTTTAAAGCAATTTCTGCAATTAACAAAATTTATGTGCTACTGGTTTAACATTAGCAATGAAAATTAAAGTTAGAAAACAGATTACATGCTTACTTCTTCCAGGATACAAACAACTATTAAATACAGTCTTATGTTTGGGGCGGGGGGTTGGGGGCTGGAGAGAAATTCCCAATTGCTCTACCACCTATTTTAAACAAAAGCTTCGGAAAGAGTATGTTTCGAGGAATAAATGCACAAGCAGTCTTCCTTTATCACGTGGCTCAGTGACTGCCCTAGAGATTCTGTTTTCCTCATTAGGAGTTGCCCTTTCACAATTTCTCTCTCTTAAAATATTAGGATTGAGACGAATGAATGGAAGGCAATACAGGAGCAATGTCGCATTGTGGCAGAAATAATGGAACAGCAGCAGATGCAACCTATAGCAGAATCCATGGCCCTTTTGTTCTTTTCTCATTCTTGGATGTCTGCTCAGGATGACCAGCTCAGAGAAGGGAGTCTTACCTAACCCCCTGTGGTGGATAATCGTGTCCGCCAAAAAGATACATTGGGAGTCCTGATTCCCCACAGAGACACGGGGACACAGAGACACGGGGAAGAAGCACATATGACATCAGAGGCAAGGATTGGAGTGACAGAGCTGCCAGTCCAGGAATACCAGGGATTTCTGGCAGCTACCAGCAGTCAGGAAGAGGCAGTGAAAGAGTCCTCCTTAGAGCCTTCAAAGGTCGCCACAAACACCTGGGTTTCAGAATTCTGGCCTCTAGAACTGTGAGAGAATAGATTTCTGTTGTTTCAAGCCAACCAATTTGTGGTTCTCAGGGCAGCTTTAGGGAACTAATACACCCCAGAGCAGGTCTATTCCCCTGTAATAAGCCTCTTTGAGCTTCCTCAAAGCTCAAAGCTGTCTCTTCCTCAAAGCTCTTTCAAAATTAAAGGGAACATTTCTTTTCCTTTTTTTTTTAAAAAAAAAAGCAGGCAATTCTGAGGGAAGGTACCATGAATATTTTGTTTATCCCCATAACCTCTGCGCTGCTATATTGCCTGGAACAAATAGGTATTCAAAGATTTTTAAAAAGATTTTATTTATTTATTTGAGAGAGAGAGAGTGCACAAAGGGCAGACGGATGGAGGAAGAGGGAGAGGGAGAAGCAGATCCCGCTGAGCAAGGAGCCTGATGTGGGGCTCCATCCCAGGACCCTGGGCTCATGACCTGAGCTGAAAGCAGATGTTTCACTGACTGAGCCATCGATACATATTTTTTGAAATGCAGAAATAAACCAATCTGCTGTGTTAGCTCTTAGACGCATGCATGTCATAACTCTATATAATACCGAAGTCAGGTCTGTTGGTTTCTATGTCAGTTAAAACTCTGTTAGTGACATGCAATGGAAAACAAAATTTAAACAGCTAAAATAAACAAATGAACAAAACAGTTATACACTGGCTTTATCTTCAAAGGCCAGCAGTACAGCTAGTTCTGGGTGAGGACTGATCCAGCCACCTGTTCAAACAGTATCACCAAGGTCTGGCTTCTCTTTGTCTCTCTGCTCTGCTTCCACTTGGGTCAGCTTTATTCCCAGGCTCTGTATGGTGGTTCCCCCTCTGATTACAGAGGACCTATGGCAAGCTTCATACTGTTAAAGCCTACCACCTAGAAAGAGATCAATCATTGTAGCTTGTGCGCATGTCATGAGACTTGTTCTCTGTATTTCCATTCTTGAGCCAATTGCAGAGCTTCATTCAAAGACTGGACATAGGGGTCTAGGGGTCATTCCTGTCCCAGTCACACGGCTAAGGATTTGGGAGGAATAACTTTCTAAGGAAAAGCAGAGTATTATTGATGGAGAATAGAAGGTATAGATGCCACGTGGCAACCAATTTATTTCTAACAGTTTGTTGTGACAATGACCACAGTGCTATCCCCTAAGGTTGAAAATATTTAGCTTTAATGATGAGAAATTTTGTATCACAGAATTAACTAGGTGATTATTAGAGTTGGCTTTAAAATGAATGGAAGTATTTCAACACGTGAATGTGAAGTCAGTGTCCTAGACTTGGTTTTAGAATGCCTACTCAATTAACTGTCTTGTTACTATTATATTTCACAGAGGATATGAAGAGTACAATAACATGATTTTTATCTCTAATATTTATATGCCTCTCTTAACCTACTTAACATAAACTCATGTACCTAGCAGGAGATAAACTATTAGTGATTATAGTCACTGTCATCATAGAATTCAGTCTCAAATTTTAATATGCATTCTTCAAATGATTCATAAACATAATTTTGTCACTAATATTAAACTTTAAAAAAATAACTGACCTTAAGGTGATGTAAAAATTTTGATAAAACTGAGAAGTAAAACATTGTCTACATTTTCTATATATACATGGCTACGCATTACATAATAATAAAATTTTAGTAAGAAATTTATTTGACCCCGATCTGAGCCTTGGAAATTTTTGGTGTATATTAAGATTAAAGAAGACTGTTTTCTTGATGCTTTACATCATCGACATGCAAAAGTATAATGACACCATCTTTAATTGACTACTTACACATACATACAAAATATAAATACAAAAAAACATGCCTTTGGTATCAGGGATGCAGGATGCTGTAATATACAAAAAAAGGGCATTGATTTATTTTTTATTATATATAACTGCTTTTTTCATGTCTGTTAAAAGGAAATAAACAGCCTGGATGTATATGCATATACAGCACTTTCTAGAAGGAGAGAGGAGTTTATGTGGCAGTCTTGAACATTCTGTCTCTAGAGAGGGTTTCTCTATTAAGATGCACTCATAGACTTCCCTTTAACTTGAGTGAAATATTTTTTTAGAACATTCGATGATCTGCTATTTTATGTTCACTGGATAGATTTTTCTACTTAACTTCCTAAATGTCTGATTTATCAGAGATTTGCCTTGCCTAGTGGGCAGAAGTATTCATGTGTGTTCTAATTTAAATTAATAAACTGGCATTCTGATTTTCTAAACACTGCCCTGTGAGTTTGACAAATTTGAGTCTTACTTATTTGGGAAGAACGCGTGAAACTGCATTCCTGGAGGAGTCCAGGTGGGGCCAAACATGGTACCATGGTGGCTGCTCCAGGATGTGGCTCATGGAGAGGAATTGCCTGAGTATCCTGCTGTCTCCTTCTTTAGTTGCATGTACTAGGATCATTAACTTAAGAAACAGTAATAGTGGGGGAGGGAGGCAATTTCACTTTTAAGGAAAACCAAAAGAGAAAATAACATGTTATAAACAAGTTTAGACAGTATTCAGAATCCTCAGTCAAGACATTTCACTGGAACTAGAAAAATAAAACAGTGTTACTATAACACATCGACCAGGGTCTTTACTTGCCATAATTTTTTGCCTGCAGGATGTATATGTAATTAATTTTGAGTCTAAACTCAAGATTTTGTGTTAATTTGACAGAAATAAAATGTATTTATGTGACAAGAGGAAAATAATTCACCATGTGTAGCAAGTTTTTTCAGGGATTTTTTTTTTTTAACTTTCTACTCAATGTGTATTTCAAATTAGGAGGAAAGAAACAAATAGAATAAAAAAGATTTTTAAAAAAAATAGATGAATAAATAAATAATAGTATTTTTAAGAATTTGGATGATTGTTTCTGAACATTTGATTCATTTAAACAGTCTTGGGGAAACTTCATGACCAAAGTCACTTACAGGCAAGCAGAAATGTCAATTTCTACTACTCGTACTTTAACTGTTAAGGCAGCACATAGTGAATATAACATGTGATTGCTTTATTCTTACTATTCATTCATCCATGCATTCCACATTATGTACCAGAACACAGGGATAAGGAAGACAGCCAGATCTGTTCTCACAGAGCTTACAATCTAGTAGAGAAGCCAGGCAATTAAATAATGGATTCCCATAAAGTATGATAAGGGCTCACCATGTAGCATGTAGGTTTTCTACCAGTTCTAGTTAAAACAGAGCAGTTCTCAACTGTTTTTCTGCCATAACCCCCTGAAGGATGATATTTCCAGTGAGACAACACTTATTTGGACAATAGTCAAGGTTATGTTGTTATCATCAAGGCTGCTAGTTTCATTCTTTTTCCTCACATCAGAAAAGTATATTGGAATCTGAGTGAATGGGAATAATACATATAGATAAAATTCAATTAACTTGGATGTAAATAAAAATAGCTTGAAAGCACATCATTCTTAAACTGACCTTGCTCTGAACTTCAAAATGGATCATGCCCACTATTATCTTAGAACCACTTAAATACTGAATATCCAACTAGCTCCCGTGTTAGCTGTTACTTTAGAGAATTGCTTTTGAAATACACTGATTCGAGAGAAAATGTTTATGGTAAGGATGACAGGAAAGGGAATATTTTATTTAGCTGACACACAATATCGTATTAGTTTTAGACATACATGGTGATTCGGAAAGTCTATGCATAATGCTGAGCTCACTCACCATAGTGCAGCTCCCACCTGTCACCACACAACACTATTACAGCACCACAGACTGTGTTCCTTATGCTGTATCTTTTATTCCCATGACTTATTCACTCCATAACTGGAAGTCTGTACCTCCCACTCCCCGTCACCCATTTGGTTCATCCTCCAACCCCCACTCCTTTGTCAACCATCAGTTTGTTCTCTGTATTTATGGGTCTTTTTCTGCTTTCTTTGTTCATCTGTTTTGTTTTTTAGCTTCCACATGGAAATGAAATCATATGGTGTTAGTCTTTCTCTGTTTGACTTATTTCACTTAGCATAATACCTTCTAGATCCACCTATGTTGTCCCAAATGTCAAGATCTTATTCTTTTTTTATGGCTGAGTCATATTCCATTATATATATATATAATTATATATTATGTGTGTGTGTGAGTATTGCCTCTTCTTTTTCTATTCATCTATCAATGAACACTTAGGGTGCCTCCATATCTTGAGTATTGCAAATAATACTGCAGTAAACATAGTGGTGCACATATCTTTTTGATTTAGTATTTTCATTTTCTTTGGGCAAATGCCTAGTAGTGAATAATATCTTTTTTTTAAAGATTTTATTTATTTATTTTTTTGAGAGAGAGAGAGAGAGTGCACACAAGCAGGGGAGCATCAGGTAGATGGAGAAACAGGTTCCCCACTGAGCAGGGAGCCCAATGAGGGGCCCAATCCCAGGACCCTGGGATCATGACCTGAGCCAAAGGCAGTCATTTAACTGACTAAGCCACCCAAGCACCCTGTGAATAATGTCTTTTATGTATGAAGAATTCAAATAAGTTGACAAGAAACTTCCCAAAGAAAATGGGCAAATGGCCTAAGTAGATTATGCATAGGTTAATAAAGCCAATGACTAATAATACATAAATAAATATTAAGCCCCAGTACCAACTAAAATATGCAAATAAAAATAACTACATGCCAGATATTATTTTTCACATACTGAATGAGGAAAGATTATAAAGAAAAATAGCACCAATCACTGGTGGTGCTGTAGTTGAATAGGGACTCAGACTTTTGGTGATCATATACATTGGTACAACATTTTTAAATTCATTGCTTTTATGAATATTTAATTTTAAGAAAAATTATTAAGAAAATAACTTTGGGCTTCATGGACTAACTGAAAAGGTGAGATTTTTTAAAAAAATATTGCAGATATATTTGAAAGTCTATCTCTTCTGATCTAAAACTTACTTGCCACCTTTCCTTTCTACGGATGACTACCATCCTCAAGTTGACTGTAATGTTCGTACCATTGTGCTTATTTATTTTTGCCACATATACGCATATTGGTCAACAATTATATACCATTTAAAGTGGTTTTGAACATTACCCAGATTATATTTATGATATTATATTTATTATTATGGAAGCTACTTTTTTTCCCAATGACAATATTATTTTTGAGTTACATATTAGTGATGTTGGTACCTGTAGATATACTTCATGTAAAAATTTGTACAATATTGCATTATGTAAATATTCTAATTTATAACTGTGTATAAATAAATACATACATAATATTTATCTGGTTCCATTCACTTATCAGTAGACATTTGTGTGGTTCTCAAGTTTTTTGTATTATGAATAATGCTGGATTTAATAGTCACATAAATATCTCCTCTTGCACAGTTTTACAAAGAGAAGTGTTGGGCTGTGCGGCAGATTACAAAGAGAATATAATATAAGATGATGAACTTAACCTATAGTTTTGATATTATAAATCTATACTATTACTGCTTGGCTACCTTACAGAGCAGTCTACCATGATTTTAGACATTTGCATTTTGGGAAGAGAGCATTGCACATGACTAACAGATGAAGGCAGCCCAGTGGGCATCCTACACTTCATGTGCAGAAAGGTAGCCAAGATATTCTGCTAATAAAGATCAACTAACACATGGATTCTTCTGGGCAACTGCCCCAGCTTAATCCCAATCATTTCCTTGGAGGCAGGTGTAGTTTTTAAGAGATAAGCCTCTCGGAGGTGCCTTCGTATTTTTGATAAAGAGCATTTTCTTTGGGTTTTTTGAAATCTTCATTTGTTCTCTCATTCTGTGCTCTCTCACAGCCCTCAGACCAGCTTCTACACAGATTGCCTTGATGTTGGCACCAGAGAGGTAGGTCATCTTTAGCCAAGATCAAGTTGCTCCCATTTATGTCACTGACTAGTGTCATCCTGCCAGTGTGAGTCCAAAAGTGGAAACTTGACCTTCCCAGGAACCAGGTGGCTCTTTGTAATATTATTTCTGTGGGAAAGAATATTTGAAAATTTAAACAAAACTAAATTAATGGACAATGTGCTTTTAAGATGAGAACTACTTATCTTTTTAATTCTTGCTCTAGAACTTAGTAATAATATAACAAAAACTAAACTTTGGACAAAATGTTAACATGAGGTACATTCATCTCTAAAAACTTGTAAGTGCAACCTACAAAGGTAAGTGCAAAGAAAAGCCCATTTCCTAGTATGTAAGAGAATCAAAGGAAGAATATGGGAGCTATTTTTCACTGCAGCCTATAATCATTGTTCCAATTTCTGAGGACCAAGGGTAAACTAAAATGTGGGATAATGGAGATTCATTATCATGACTTAAAGGAAAGAAATTACTCTCGCATAAATTCTGGGTAATTTGTCTCTTTCAAGCTATCTAGTAATGAATTTCTATTTGTTTATGGATTGGGTAGGAACAGTTTTTTCACAAGTGACCAGGGCCACTTGCCATCTTTCATCTGACTTCATTTATCTGAAGCTTCTGCAGATCTGGAATTTTTATTTCTGCTTAGCCCCCAAGAAGACAAGTAAATATTGCGTTTTCTATTTAGTGCCCGAGAAAGTATAACCATTTTTAATGGTTAATTTGTGACTAATTTCATTTAGTCACAAATATACTATTTCAGCCTATATCAAGAAAGACCTAAGTGGAATTGTCAGTTGATGGTAAAAACCTGAACTATGGAATTTAATGTGATCTAATAATAATAAAGAAAAAAGCTTAACCACTTCCTAGTAACAGAATATTCATGTTAAAAATTCTCATACACTAGAGGGAAAGACTTTTCATGTTCATGTTTTCCTAAACAGAGAAATGGTAAATTATTCGTTCTCTGTGATTTATTGATTCTTCATAAAAGATATATACTGCCTGTGGGAGATTCAAGGAGACAATTAAGTTCATCAATTCTTTATACTACACAATTCCAAAACTCCTAAGACTCAAATTGGAGTTAGTAGCTATAGTAACTTTAAAAAAATCCAATAACTAGGTTTATTATTAGTTTCTAATTAATGATCTAAAACTAAACCAACTTCTCAGAGATGTTTATGATTGCATTCTGCAAGTTTCATTTAAAAGGAATAAATAAAAGCCTGCCTAATCTCTTTAAAAATATGGAAATTGGGCAAGTAAATATAACTTTTTGAAGATTACTGATGATTGGAATAAAAACTTAAAAGATAAAGTTAAAGGATTTGAGTAAAACTGTTACGTATTTTGCATTTTTTTGCATTACTCTGAGTAATCAAGAAATTTATTCCTGACCGCACACATTTTTCTGCTGAATTGTATTATACTTTTAGATAGCAAAGAAGCAGTGAAATAAAAAGTACTGTGTAAATAAGATTAAGCTGTTCTCTAACTATGCTATTAAAATTTATACAGAAGTACCAAGATATTATGGGTTCATGAGCAAAAGCATAGAATGGGAGGGCGTACATGAACAGAAGTGTTGCTTAGCACCACAAACTTCCTTGAGGCCTTTCAAATTCTTCCTTCCCATGGGCTATAAATAAAAAAAAAAAAATTGAGAACTGTTAAAACCACATGAAAACAGCTATGAAAATGATAAAATATAAATCATGGTTTTATTCAATAAAAAATGTAAAAGATCAGAAATATTCTATTAAGTCTGAAAATAAAATCACAGAAAAGATGTGAGTGCCTTTTTCTGGAAGGATTCTTTCCTGTCACACAGTCAAGTAATAGCACCCAATTCCCTATAATTTTAATCACCTATGGCTCCGAATTTCAGAATTTTTATCAATGCAATGATTTACCTCCAATAATCGAAATGTCAAAAAATGTATGTACTGTGATTTAATGCTCTGAAGAAATTGATATCTTTATATCTGCATCTATTGGCTATTTATTCCTATTGGTCTCTCTCTTGAGATGTGGTGGAGGGTAATGGTTAAGAAGACGAATTCTGAGCTTATGGTTTGAATCTGAGCCCCACATTTACTAGCTGTGTAACCTAGTACAAGTTCCTTATCCATTTTGTACCTCAGTTTCCTACTGTATAAATGGTGATAATATTGTACCTTTTGCCTAGGTTTTTTCTTGAGCATTAACTCTATTAATACAGTTGACCCTTGCACAACAAGGGTTTGCATTGCAAGGCTCCACTTGTATGCAGATTTTTTTTAATATCACAGTACTGTGAATATATTTTCTTTTCCTTATGATTTTCTTTTCTCTTTTTAAAAAGATATTATTTATTTACGTGAAAGAGAGAAAGAGAGAGCTTGAGCATGAGTAAGGGGAGGGGCAGAGGGAGAGTGAGAAGCAGGCTCCCCACTGAGCAGGGAGAACTACAGGACCTGGGGCTAGATCCCAGGACCAGGACCTGAGCAGAATGCGGATACTTAACTGACTGAGCCAACCAGGCGCCCCTCCTTATGATTTTCTTAATGATGTTTTCTTTTCTCTAGCTTGCTTTATTGTAGGACTACAGTACATAATGCATTTAACATGCAAAATATGGGTTAATTGACTATTTATGTTATCAATAAAGCTTCTGGTTAATAGTAGGCTATTAATAGCTGAATTTGGGGGAAGTGAAAAGTTATATATGAATTTTCAGTTATGAGTGGGGGTGTTGGTTCCCCTAACACCCACATTGTTCAAGGGTCAACTGTGTATAGAAAATGCTTGGGAAAGTGTCTGACACATGATAAACACTACTATAGTAGTTGCTATTGTCATCTCTGTGTTTAAATATGGTATATACCTTTTTTGTTTTGTTTCATTTTAAAGGCTAGCCTCTCTAAAAGAGAAATAGTGAGTGCTAGCAAAAGGTAGAGAGATAAGCAAGGTAAGGAAAAAAATCTTTGATTATGAGGGACAGAGGTGGCCATGACAAAGCAGGCTGGCTCAGGAGTCAGTCACTATGTGGATCACCAGGGTGAACTCAACAGATATAGACATTAATGTCTCACTCACAGGAATCTGGGTTGTTTTGGAAACTGGGAGAGAATCAGACATAATTCTGTTTTTTTAGGCTGGGTCTTACTTCTAGTCTGCTCTCAGTGAGTTGCACTGAGTAGGTTCCCCTGGGAGGAAGCTTTCCGTTTTCCATGTCTATACCAACTTTGGTACAGTACCCAGATTTAGTATTTGGAGGCTCAAATGTGTCCTACATTTCTATTTTTCTTTTTTTTTTAAGATTTTATTTATTTATTTGACACAGAGAGAGAGAGATCACAAGTAGGCAGAGAGGCAGGCAGAGAGAGAAAGGGGGATGCAGACTCCCCGCTGAGCAGAGAGCCCGATGTGGGGCTCGATCCCAGGACCCTGAGATCATGACCTGAGCCGAAGGCAGAGGCTTTAACCCACTGAGCCACTCAGGCACCCCTGTCCTACATTTCCTATCCACAGATATAAGTCATTATATGTGGGTGCTCCCTCTTAGTCCCATCAAAACTAAAGGAAAGGTCTTTATTTTGCCACTTGCCTTCTTCTTTTTCTTCTTACATAGTTGCTTCAGAATTTGGAAGATAACTTAATGGATGAAATTCATTGAGCCTCTCAGACCCTGAGTCTATTCTTCTATTTTTGTCCAAAGAAAACATGAAAAGAACAAGAAAACATCATTTCTAGACTGAGGTTTTTCACAAGAAATTTGCAAACATGGCATGCTGTTCATTTTTTTGGTAAAGAAAGGCACCAAGATTTTACTGTTCCTGAGGAGAACAGACAAAAGTCACACTTTATCAACCCTAATGGCTCCCCACGTGACAGATGTATGCCATTATTTTTAAAAGTTACAACTTCAAGTATATAAAGGGAAATATGAACCTAACATCTACCCAGATTGAACAAGAACTTAATGCTTGGTGAAACCAACAAAGAAATTTTGCCCATACATCAAGGAGATGACAGTAAAGAGAAAATTCTAGGGGCTCAGACATGGGAAGGGTAGATGTAACTTTTCTTGAAGAAATCAGTACTTTCTTCTGATATATGCTGAGAGAATAGATAAGGTGGCTTAACACCAGTTGAGAACAGGGGGCTAACAAATGGAGGACAAACGTGTACCTAAACTTGAGACATTTCAAGGTGAGAGAAGACTTAAAAATAGCAACATTCTTTTTTTTTTTTTTAGACTTTTATTTATATATTTGACAGACAGGCAACACATGTAGGCAGAGAGGCAGGCAAAGAGAGAGGAAGGAACAGGCTTCCTGCTGAGCAGAGAGCCCGATGTGGGGCTTGATCCCATGACCCTGAGATCATGACCTGAGTGGAAGGCAGGGGCTTTAACCCAGTGAGCCACCCAGGCAACCCCAAAATGGCAACATTCTATGTACTAAAGCCTAAAAATAATTCAATTTACTATCTTGATGATTTAAGTAATTATTTTTTGGTTTTACCTTTTTTCTCATCATACATAATCGTGAATAGAAATTGGTATATTCTATGCCTATGTGTTTCTGTGATTATTTATTTTTATGTGAAATTAAACCCAAAAAAATGAATGTAGTGTCATATTCTTGCCTACCTCAGTAATCAAGCCTAATCTACCAATGGCTTACAATTATTGACACTTTGTATCTGCAAGACATTGGTTTAAACACTTTCTTTACCTCATTTAATTCTTATAATAATCCTTGTATATAGTTACCAATATCAACCCCATTTTACACATGAAGAAATTTATTTTTAGAGGGGCTAACAGACTTGCAAAGGCCATACAATTTTTCTGCAGTGAAGACCCAAAGTGTCATTAAGCATCACAGTATACTCTCTGATGTAGGCCTAACTACTACATCAGAAACAGGTTAGCAGTCGCCTAGGGAGGCATATTGGTTACAAAGCTGATAAAAGGAAAAGATAATTTATTTATGCCAGTAATAGATTCTGGATATACCTCATAGAAAAAAAAGTTCTAAGAATGAAAACTACTAACATTAACTAAAACGAAGCAAGGCCTAATGAGATAACGCATCATTGCATGGGGAAAAAAAACAAACAAAAACAACTCAATGCAAATTCAGTGATGTGATATGTTAGAGTTTATGGTTGGTTTTTATGGTTGGCCACATCATGGAAGGCAGGACTTCCAGAATGGTAGGGTGAAGAGTTTGGCAGACTCCCTGTCACCCCCATAAAGGCAACCACTTAACTAGATACAATTATTACAACAGTCACTTAAAGCCTCTGGAAAGTATCCTGAGGACATCCAGCAAATGGAAAAAACAGTCATTCAAGAAAATATACAAAATCACTGTTAAGGACAGTGAACATCTATGGCATTTAAGCTACAGTGTGTTCCTCTGCCTCTGTCCCCATCTTAAATGGAAACTCTGTTCTCTAGGAGCTCTACTGTGGGAAATGAAGTCAAAGTGTTAAAAGCTAACAATATATAGAAAATCTTAAAAGGGGTAGGAGAAAAACAGCTCATCATGTATAAGGAAACTCAGAAGATCAACAGCTGTTTCCTTATTAGGAACAATAAAGGTCAGAAGGAAGTCAGGTGGCATTCAAAGCACTAAAAGCAAAAACTACATCAGCCAAAATCCTTACATCCATAGCTATTTTTCAAAACTGAAGGGTATTGAATTCTTTTTCCTCAAACCAGAAAACAACATGTTAGAACACTATTAATGAAATAAGATCATAATTAAACTGAATTTTATTGGTAATGGTTCAGAAGTAGGAAAAAAAATCTATCAAGCATTCAGGTGTTTATGAATATAGCTACTACTATGGATATTTGCAAATATCTGAATATTTGAATTTTATAATTTTGAGTTCAGTTTGTGGCATCATATCTTTAAGCATCAGGGTGTCTGGACATAAATAAAATCTTTTCCCCTAATTAGAGATAGGAAGACTAATTGGTACATGTAATAGAACACAGTACTTTTTGTAAGACTATATGTCACTTATATTTGCTTAAAATATGCATATGGGAATTCCAAAAGTTATAACCTGTTAGGCTCTGTCAATAAAAAAAGTAGTATCTATATCATTGCCTTCTTGTTTTAGTGATTGAGTTTACAGATTTTGAATGTTTCTTTTAATAACTGAGTAGAGGACAGTTATGTTTGGGCTGGCATTTACAGGTTTTCTAAATCAGCATCCAATCTCAGCCTACCAGATTGCTAAAATTTTTCAAAGCATACTTAAAGTATTCATTATAGGCCAAATTTAGGTGGATTTTTAAAAGTTCTTCATTTTCCTCACACTTACTCTCTGGATCTCAAATGAAAATAAAGACAGTCATTGGGGATCCCAAATACTGTTCACAGACCAGTAGAAGTTGAAAATGTTTTCTTTGATCCATAATGATATGGAAGAAGTAAGGACACTTAGGAAACTTCTCTAATAACAAAATTAATTCAATTACAGTTTCCAAATTATACCTTAAAATAAATTTCTTTTATGAAATTACAGTAATAATCTATGGTCCTATTTACCCTTTAAATATTTTCTGGCCATAAGAAAATGCAAAAATTGAGAACCATTGGTTTATATTATTACGAACTACACAGAATAACAAGGGCTTTTGCATTTAATTAATCAGAAAGGGGACACAAAACATACCAAAGATCAATCTCATTTACCTTTAACTTTTGCTCCTACAACAGATACCACAGGAAAAGCATGTATAGTAACTATCTAGCAATATCCAAAGATACACTTCAGCAAAAAATTTATTTAAACGTTCACTCTGATGGGAGAAAAGGACACCTGACATGCAGTACTAAACAATCTGTCCCAGTGAAAGCAAATAACACTCACACGAAACATAACAATGTTGCCATTGTGTGGACATCCCCTGTAGCTGAAAAATTCTTCAAGTTGGCAACATGAATGTAACATCTGATCATGGGATTTGTTTTTCTCTTTTTAGGAATTTTAGTATTGGAGAGTTCAATTTCAGACTGCAGTGCTTCCTGGCAAAATGAAAATGGCATCATTTGGTAAAAGGTTAAAATATCTGTTCTCTGTCCTTTTCTGTCACCATCCCCTGCACCCCCAACCCCAGCCTGGTCAGGATGTTTGTTGATATCACCAAAAATCTATGCAATTAGAGAGAACTATCTAGCATTCTGCAAGACAAAAAAATTCATGGACAATGCTGATCTTTTCCCTTTTCCTTCTGTTGCTTCTTGCACTGTCAAATCATTTCTTTCTGTTATTCTCCTCTTGTTTGTATAGGTTCTGCCTATGCTTTCTGCTGACTTACAGCATCTGGACCCTGCTTCTTCAGGGTGTATTTTAATATCTATTTCATCATCAAACTTTAAGATAGAATTTTGTGTACTGTTGATTTTTAATCACCTTAACCCTTGGAAGGCAGATTTCCTATACTGGCCACCTAATAAATCATTATAGTTTTTCTTAAATTAGTTTTCCTTGAGCAAGGTGATCATTCTGTTTCATCTGCGGTGGCCAGGGAAGGCTGGTCTTGTAGAATAGATTGTGGTAATTCATAAGACTCACTGAAACAGATGCACTCTGAATGCATGTCCTATAAGAGGGTAATAGAGGGTTTGTGGGAACGATTAATAGTGGCTATGACAGACATTAAGCCATTAACCTGTCTAGCAGAACAAGGGACCTAGTAAGTTGTGCTAAATGCTTGGCTTACATTACTTAAATCAATCATCATACAAAGCCTATAAAATAGGAAGTATTCTCCATGTTTTATAAACAAAGAAATTGAGATCAGAGAACTTTCCCAAGGTAATATGGATATGAAAAGTTAGAAATAATCTAGATTCATGTTTAATCTCTGTGTTTCTTTCTCCAAGGGAGTCCTTCTTTTTCCTTCCCATATTTCTCAGTGATTCATCCTAGGACTTGTAAGTAATTTGATTTTAACAGGATTCTTAACTTACGCTGATACAACCAGTTAAAGACTTGATCCTGGTTTTGGGGAAAGTCTAAATTTCAAAGTTATATAACATGAGGTCTCTATATGAAACATGGATTTTTCTCTGGAATACAAGTTTTTCAAGTGTTGGTTATTATTAGCATGACATCAACTATTCATGGAGGCTTAGAAGCTACAGTATGCATTCGCAAGGTATGTAAATTATAAATTACCATGTAAGTATATGTAAGCCATTATTTTAGTACTACTCTCACTAATATATGCCTACAGGAATTGCTAGAAATGCACCTTAGCAAGAATGGTATCAATTTGGCATTCAAAATCAGATATATAAATTGTTACAAAACTGCTAGTACTCTGTGCCTTAAAGGTTATTACAAAGGCTGCTACAGAGTTACAAATTGGGGGGAAATTGTAAAAACTAAAATCTGTCACAATTTTAACACTCAGAAATAATACATTTTATATTTTGGCATATTCAGTTTTTGTATTTATATACCCATGCACACATATTTTCTATCTTTCACAAAACTGACACTCTAATGAATATTTTGAACCCATTTAAGATTTTATTTGAGAGAGAGAGTACATGAGTGAGAGGGAGAGGGTGGGAGAATCTGAAGCAGATTCCACACGGAGCATAGAGCCCAATGTGGGATCACGACCTGAGCCAAAACCAAGAGCTGGATGTCCAACTGACTGAGCCACCCAGGTGCCTTGAATATTTGAATCCCTTTAATATTTTACGTATCATCATCATTTTCTTGTGTCATTAAGTACATTTCAAAGCATCATCTCAATGACTGCATGTTACTCAAGTGTATGAAATTGACCATACTACATTAAGATAACAGAGAGTATAGGGGCCCCTGGGTGGCTCAGTGGGTTAAGGCCTCTGCCTTCGACTTAGGTCATGATCCCAGGGTCCTGGGATCGAGCCCCACAACGGGCTCTCTGCTCGGCAGAGAGCCTGCTTCCCTTCCTCTCTCTCTCTGCCTGCCTCTCTGCCTACTTGTGATCTCTGTCTGTCAAGTAAATAAAATCTTTAAAAAAAAAAAAAAAAGATAACAGAGAGTATCATGAATTTCAGTATCTTTATGCAGGAGCCAGTTTCCTTTTCTCTATATTATCTCAAGTTTATTATGTATGCCAAATAGATACACTCTCGTAAGTATTTACGTTAACATTTCACAGATACCCAGAGATAAATTCTGACTACAATATTTGGGACCTTTGATGTAGCCTCAGCTGTTCCTTATTTCTTCACTGAGCAAAATGCATTGTCCTTAGGGTAAGGAGTTTTTCCAAATGCTGCTGAGTATTAGTCAAACTTAACTGTTTTCTGCTCCGTATTTATAGGAGGCCCCAAGTTCTCATGCCTTCAGGCTTTTGTTTAAGTGCTTGGATCTGACTACCTTTTTTTTTTTTTTCCAAATTCTCATGTGTAAATTCTTCTTTTCTTCAAGGGCCACCTCATGTTTTATTCACTCAAAGAAATTTTCTGTCTACCAAGCAACCAGAAGGACCTAATTCTCTCTTAGCCATCACAGCTCTTTACCTATGTGTCAGTTTTTCTTAAGACACACATTTCTTTCTTGAATTAATGGTGGCTAATGGATGGGGCTTGGAGGGGCTTAGTACCTAGCAGCTACTTATTTTCTACCTGAGGTTTGAACCAAATAAGAAGTAAGAATCCAGCAGATGGGAATCAAATAGCCTCTTGCTCTCTTATAAAGCCAAAATTCGCTTCCTAGAACTGTGTGCCCAACTTGTCACCAGCAACACTGATCCTGTGGAATTTCTGGCACAGAGAAAGACCCCGTTCTGTCTTCCTGGAGGCAGCTGACTTAGCCAGTGGAAGGGGAGGAAGGAAGTGGACTTTGAATACTCAGTTTCTCTCTGACACTCCTGTCAGGTAACTTATTTCAGCTCTGTGGGAAATACTAGGGAATGAGGCAAAAGATGAAGAGTATTTAGTGACAGTCCTTCCTCACAAAAACCACATGAGGTGTATTTAAATATATACCTAATGCTGCTTAGGTTTTTGATTCTTTAATTCCTTGGGCTTCGTCATGAAGTCTCTGGTCACCCAGAAGTGTCTGGAAAGGTGTTTGCAGCCTCCTGGGAAGTCCTTCTCCTACCTTCCTGAGGCTGCTTCCTGTATAGCACACCTTTATGGATTTCCTAGGGATGCTATTGGGTGAATATTTTTTGTCAGAAGACTCAGAAATGTACCAAAACAGTTGGCTGCTTTGTGTTCTTAAGATTTTATTTTTATTTATTTATTTCGAGAGAAAGAAGCAGAGACCACATGTGGGATGAGGAGCAGAGGGAGAAGCAGACTCCCCACCAAGCAGGGACCCTGATTGTGAGGCTTGATTCCAGGATTCTGGGATCATGACCTGAACCAAAGACAGATGCTTAACTGATTTTGAGCCCCCAGGTGTCCCAGTGTGTTACTTGAAAAGCTTCCAAGGTGCCTCTATAACCAAAACTGAAACCTCACTCCCTGTTCATTCCCCACCCCAAATTACATCCAGGCTTGTCCCCCAGGAGAGTCAGGACTCCTCAGTTGCTGCATGTGGGGCTGAAGTTCACTGGAATGGGTCCAGTTCCTTCCAGGCTCTGATGTGCCTCATTGCTGAGGAGTTTCCAGGTCACACATACTTATCACAACACTGACTCTCACTTACGACATTGAAATTGAGTCACACATTGCTAATGTGTCATGAAGTCGTCTCAGGCAAATATGTGTTGGAAAGTAGAGACACAGTGACACCTGAAGGGGGGAGGTGGCTGGACAGGGAAAACCCCAATTTCTCCTTCTCCAGATCCTAGTCGAAGCCAGCTGTCTAGAGCTCATGAACTGCAGTCAACTGGAAGAACTTTCCAGTGTGACAGATTCATTGCACCTGGGGAGTGGAAATTTACCTGTTCTCTCATCATGTAAGTGGCATTTAAGACATGGTGAATTTTCCTAAAAAAAAAAAAAAAACAATTGCAATTCTGGCTGCCCCAGGAAAGGGGTTTAATTTGAGGAGGGTTTTTTGTTTCCTTTCTTTCCTTTCCTTTCTTTTCTTTCTTTCTTTCTTTCTTTCTTTCTTTCTTTCTTTCTTTCTTTCTTTCTTTCCTTCTTTCTCTTTCTTTCTTTTTGAGGAATTTTTTTTTATGCCTCACCTTCAGGATCCTTTCATTTCCATCCTCTCCTTTGAGCCCCAGGGATGTGTTAGAAAAGGACATCTCCAGAAATTTGCAAGTCGTATTTTTAGTTCTGCGCCTCTGTCATGTGCTTCTAAACTTTTATGAATGTTTCAGGCCCTGCCTGAAATAGCAAGAAGAGCTAGGCATCTATTTATTATCAAGTGAGAGAGGATAGTGACCTGGATCCAGGCAGCAGTGGTGGACGTGAGTGAGAGGACCGAATCTTGATGTATTTTGAAGACGGAGCAGCCAGGATTTCATGATAGGTGGCCTGTGTGGTGTGGAAGGAAAGGGAACCATTACAGAGAATCTGATGTTTTTGGCCTCAGCTCTGGAAGAAAGGGGCTGCTACCTGGAAGGAGCACCTCACCCATCCACAAATGCTATTGGTATCTTCAGCTCGGTCCTATTGATTCTGTCCTTCAGATCCATCCAGGGATTTTTATAATCACCTGGTGTATCTGTTCCTGTCTTTGAGGGTTATTTCTCAGTTACTTACATTGTGGATTCTCTATTTTGGTCTCTGTGAGCACACTTCTTAACAGATACTGGCTCCCCTGCGGCAGGCAAGGTCTTCACTGTTTTTCTACTGTGGATCATTTTGTGAAGTCTGGTGTAGCCTAAGGGGTATCTTCAGAATAATGCTTTTAAATACATAAAATAAAGTACATAGATTTTAAAGGAACCCAATAATATTTTTAAAATACTTATCATCAGGGCACCTGCGTAGCCTTTGGCTCAGGTCATGGTCTCAGGGTACTGGGCTCGAGTCCCGCATCAGGGTCTCTGCTCAGTGGGGAGCCTCCTTCCTCCTCTCTCTCTGCCTGCCTCTCTGCCTGCTTGTGATCTCTCTCTCTGTCAAATAAATAAAATAAAAATCTTAAAAAAAAAACACTTATAAAGAAATGTTTAAAATTTGTTTCCATAGTTATATATGTGGGTTTTTTTCCATTTTTATTTATTTTATTTTTTAAAAATTTTAAAATAATATATAATGTATTATTAGCCCCAGGGGTACAAGTCTGTGAGTCATCAGGCTTACACACTTCACAGCACTCACCATAGCACATACCTTCCCCAATGTCCATAACCCAACCACCCTCTCCATACCCCTCTTCCCCCCAGCAACCCTCAGGGTTTTTTTTTGTGAGATTAAGAGTATTTTTATCCCATCTTGTTTCATTTTTTCCTTCCCTACCCCCCAACTCCCCCACTTTACCTCTCAAATTCCTCATATCAGGAGACCATATGATAATTGTCTTTCTCTGATTGACTTATTTCGCTTAGCATAATACCCTCTAGTATCTACGTCATTGCAAATGGCAAGATTTCATTTCTTTTGATGGCTGCATAGTATTCCATCATATATATATATATGATGCACACACATCTTCTTTATTCATTTATCTCTTTATGGACATCTAGGTTCTTTCCATACTTTGGCCATTGTGGATATTGCTGCTATAAACATTTGGGTGCACATGTCCCTTCAGATCACTACATTTGTATCTTTCAGTTAAATACCCAGTTGTGCAATTGCTAGGTCATAGGGTAGCTCTATTTTCAACTTTTTTGAGGAACCTCCATGCTGTTTTCCAGAGTGGTTGTACCAGCTTGCATTCCCACCCACAGTGTAGGAGGGCTCCCCTTTCTCTATCTGCATCCTCGCCAACATCTGTCATTTCCTAACTTGTTAATTTTGGCTGTTCTGACTGGTGTGAGGTAGTATCTCATTATGTTTTTGATTTGTATTTCCCTGATGCTGAGTGATGTAGAGTACTTTTTCATGTGTCTTTTGGCCATCTGAATGTCTTTATTGCAAAAATGTCTGTTCATGTCCTCTGCCCATTTCTTGATTGGATTATTTGTTCTTTGGGTGTTGAGTTTGATATGTTCTTTATAGATTTTGGATACTAGCCCTTTAACTGATATGTCGTTTGCAAATATCTTCTCCCATTCTGTCAGTTGTCTTTCGGTTTTGTTGACTGTTTCCTGTGCTGTGCAAAAGCTTTTGATCTTGTTGAAGTCCCAATCATTCATTTTTGCCCTTGCTTCCCTTGCCTTTGGCGATGTTTCTAGGAAGAATTTGCTGAGGTCGAAGAGGTTGCTGCCTGTGTTCTTCTCAGGGATTTTGATGGATTCCTTTCTCACATGGAGGTCTTTCATCCATTTTGAGTCTATTTTTGAGTGTGGTATAAGGAAATGGTCCAGTTTCATTTTTCTGCATGTGGCTGTCCAATTTTCCCAACACTATGTATTCAAGAGACTGTCTTCTTTCCATTGGACATACTTTCCTGCTTTGTCAAAGATTAGTTGACCATAGAGTCGAGGGTCTATTTCTGGGCTCTCTATTCTGTTCCATTGATCTGTGTGTCTGTTTTTGTGCCGGTTATATATGTGCTTTTTGATTCATGGATGAAATCAAGTTATACATTGAGTCCAGTAACTACTTTAATTTCAAAGTAATGATAAACATAATGATATTTTGAGATCTTAGCAACAGGAAAAGGTGGTAAGAAAATACATATCTATAACATTGGTGACAGAGTCGTAGGCACTGCAAATACTACTGTGGCTCATTGCCTATAGTTGTCATTGAAGGAAATGCTAAATTTTGGTTCTCCAACTGAAATTAGTTAGTGAAAATGCAGTGTTCTTTTGTCCCCGTGCAATTTTCTGGAACTGTTCTGAGAATAAAGGAGCTGATCTGAACACATGCTCTACAGTGGAGCATGTTTTAACTTGGCAGGGAGGTGCAGCTAGTATGAAGGTGAGAAGCACAGGTCCAACACCTGTTATACATAAAGCACCACACTCAATCTTGTAATGTACGTTATCCCATTTAATTGTCAAAACCATGTTGCATGTTGATTATTATTTCCATTTTATAGCTAGGGGAATTTGAGACATTAAAACACAGAGTGATTTACCCAAGTTCTTGTGACTTTAACTTGGAATATATAGAGATCCATGCCTGCCCCCTTCCAAAGGATACATGGTTTCATTTAGGAATCACTCAGGGCATTTGATTAGAAACCTTGTCACCTCCACGTGCCTATAAACTTCATTTCAAGGTTTAAGTTGAAATGGTCTCAGCATCTTCCATTGCCTTTGCAATGTTTCACGTGTTCCTTTAAGCCTATTATATTTTGATCTGTAATCATTACAAAAACTGACTATCTTTAGAACACAAAAGAAATAGTAAAATATTTTTCAAATGCTTCTATGCTTGCATTTTTGTGGAAAAGCAATATAAAAATTAATGGGCGTGTTACTTGAGAATCTGATCTCTGGCAAGATCCTGGATAAACTTATCCAGTGTTAGCTACTGAGTTATATTGTGAATGAAAAGCCTTCCTGGAGAGCTTCGCCATTCCAGTGGATGTATTCTTGGTTATGTATTACATACACACGCTGTACAGGGAACGGCATCCAAATCTCTAAATTAATGATAATCACACCAAAAATAAACAGACTAATTAACATTAACTATAATGAAAACACAACTACTGTTCAGTGGTCCTGGTTATATAGTTTACTTAGTAAAACACAGGCTTAGAAATTTCTTTAACTGAGAGGAGTTATGGTTGCTAACACTAAATCTTCCTTTTTTCTATTCAAGGCCTCTAGCATATTAATTGCATCATCAGCCCATTTATTGATTTTAATGCCTTGCAGTCTGCTAAAAATGAAATTCTCTCCAGTTGCTTTAGGATTCCTTGAAATTTAATACACACCATGATTTGGAGATAGAGAGGTTCCACTGGCCAGTTTTAATTAAAAAATACAATACAATGAAAAATAAAACTCTAGTTTCACCAAATTACTTTTTGTTCAGTGGGGAAAAAAATCCAGATAAATCAGACTTTCTTGCATTTACTTTACTAATGAGGAAATACAAGCCAAGCAGAATAAATCTCTTTTTGCTGAAATGGCAATTTGTTAGTGCTAGAAGTTTATTTCTTATTGATTAGGTAGTATATATAAAGAGACTCATTACTCTTGAGTGTTCTGACCTGGAGAGTGTTAACAGTGGACAATTTCAGAGGGATTTTGAGACATTCTAGGAGCCCACCGCCTAAGAATATGTGTATTTTGTTTTGTTGTTTATTTATTTTTGATATAGTCCTCAAAAAAAGAAGCAAGTAAACAAATACCAAAATTTTCAGTATATTTTTAAAATCCAGTTCAGCACTAGAAAAATATATTGAAAATACATTTTGTTCTAATAACATAAATTCCTCAAACCTAATGCTTGGGTTGGGTCCCCAAAAGCATAACACCTTAGATTATTGCAAAGAGTCCAGAATCTGAAAGACTTGAAAGCAGTAAGATTTTCAGGTACAGGGGTGCCTGGGTGGCTCAGTCGTTAAGCATCTTCCTTGGGCTCAGGTCATGATCCCAGGGTCCTGGGATGGAACCCTGCATTGGGTTCCCCCTCTCCCACACCCCAGCTTGTGTTCCCTCTCTTGCTGTGTCTCTCTCTGTCAAATACTAAAATAAAAAATAAAAATAAAAGATTTTCAGGTACAACCTGGTGTGTGAGCAGCAGCCTCTAGACTCTGAGGTAATATTTACACGTACAGTGTGGAAATTATTCCCGAACTATTCCCAATGTGACATTTGAGGAACATCTTTCTATTTTTTGCTATTTGGCAGAGTACGTGACAGAGACCAAAAAGTATGAGTCATTCTTATTTTTATTGTGCTGATGTGTGATTCAGTGGCTTGACACAGAGCTATCTTTGGCACTGTTTGAAGAGTTCTGTCTCTACTCAGTGGTTTGATGGGACATTCCTGAAGCCAGATTAACTCGTCCTGCTATATAGTTTGCTTTCCAGTAGAATCCTTTCATATTACTGTAAGAAGTAGGCACAGCCAATGGTGAGCTTCAAAGGTTATGAGTCAAGGGAACTGACCTCAGCCTTTTGGTTTAGAAAGCTGATACTGTCAATTTATCCAAGCATCCTCAGGCTAGGGGAGGACTAGCACACAGGCTTAGGAGCCAGAGCCTTGGAACTAGGCAAGGGTTCCAGCTTAGGCAGATAAGAGCTTCCTAGATAAATGTGTTGAAACTCTTGGAGTTTGTTTTCTACATGTGGCATGGAGAGAGAATAAGGAGTGCACTCTGGGTGAGAGAAAGTGATAAAAGGTAAAAACCATCTGACAGAATGCCTGTCACATAGAAGGTGCTGGAAAAGGGAGGGTAGTAGTGTGGTAGCATGACACAATGTAAAGAGACCTGAAGTAGACTTTTATTTTAGAAATGTATGTCTGATAAAGAGAGTTGAGGGTAAATCCTAGAGGCAGAATGGATTTTCTGCTAGACTCTGAATGGCTAGGACAGTAAACCAACACAAAAGGCTGATTTATAAAGCAAAATGCTAATTTCCTCATTTGTGATAAGCTGAGTACAATATGTAGGTTCATTACATGTGATATTGATAGTCTCAACCTTTCCTGAAAATCATTCACGCAAATTATGGGAGGATACAATATAGTGTTAGCGATTTTCCAACCTAGGTTCTACCCGCAACTGCACTGTCATTCTGTCTCTTTGTAAGAGAAACAAAGATTGTGTTTTACGGGACAGTTAAGTAAATTGTGCGTTTCTCAGGCATCTAAAGGGCACTCAGATTATTACTGTCACGGGCACTTTATATCAGTGTAACTTAACAAATGGTACGTTAAAAAGAAGTGAAGATGGACAGGGCCTCTGGAACTGGGTAATTGATGTTCATTTTATATCAGTTCTGTTTTCCAGGTGAGTCTGTTTCAAGGGCCCATTCTTCCAGCTAGGGTCCCAGAGCAAAAAATCTATCTTTTCCTCCTCTCAGAGTTAACCAGCTCAATTATCATGTTCTGCTGGCCATAGCACACATCTCCCTTGACCCATGTAAAATCATGAAGCAAGCATTCTTTCTATGTATAATGGACCAGGTCATCTTGATAATCACCTGGCCTTTAGCCTGGAGCTCACCAGCCCCTTTCTCATATTGGTCCCGGTTAGAAGCACAGCTCACCATTGGCATTGGTTTTCATATGTGGTCCAGTGACCTCTTGCTCCAGAATCATTTGATCTGCTTGTTGGAAAGACTGATTCTGTCATTCAGTTTGGACAGTTAGAATCTCTTGGGATGGGTCCTAGGAATCTGTACAGCAACCATTGTGGGTGGTGGTGGTGATGGGAAGGCTTCTAGGATCCTTCACTCCTTCTACTGCCAAGAAGAGTTCCAAAATTCCCTGGAAGCACACTGTGTGCTGGGCACACCATTTTTGGGGGGTGGAGGGAACAAGCATGGTGCTCTAGGCTTGGCTCCCTCTCTAAAATTCATCTCCCAAGTGGCATAAATTTGTGAATGTATGCACATGTCCGTCCCCACTCATCAAGCAGAAGAATCAGAAAACACAACTGGGTCTAAGAAAGAGTTAGGATGGGAATCCCTAGGTTCACAAGCAACCTAGTCCATTAAATTAAAACTGAGGGTGCTTAAAAATATTAACTAATTCATCAAAAATAAACTCATGAGAAGTTAACATAATTAACATATTTTTATTTGAAGAAACTGTATTTTTCCAAAATAAAATAGTGAAAAGAGAGATGTTATTTTTTACTTCTATAAATATTGTTAATGTCCACCTTAATGTAAGACTGTTCTTACGTCTGCTTTTGTAGTTGATTTGTTGTGATATGCTGTTTTGTTTGAAGGACATGAAGAAAATGCGGCCCATATAGTCATGTAGTTCAAAAAGGGAGAATTATTTGAATAGCCTTTTCAGATAACTATGGATATTCTTGTATGATATGATACCAAAAGTTAAGAAGTGGTAGATTTTTAAAGTTCGGTTGTAATATGTTACGTCAAACCGTATCAGTGAACTCTTTGTACTCTGCTACATTAAAACCCACAAAAGCTTTGAATGGATATTTTACCCCTTTGGGATTTTCTGACTTCACCCATTGACATTTGGAAAATACTAGTTCCCCTTAGTCCACAGCTCTTCCAAATACTGACATGTCTCATTTTATAATATGGAAAAATCACCATATTTGTGTCTTAGGGCTGTAGAATATCTCAAACTGGGTGACTTAAAACAACAGAAATATATTGTCTTCAGGTCTGGAGGCTCAAAGTCAGAATTTGGGCTGTGAGTAGGGCCACACTCCCTCTGAAACCTGTATGGGAATCCTTTCTTGCCTCTTTCTACCTCTGGTGGTTTGCAGGCAATCGTCCTTGCTCCTTGCCTGATCACTCTCGTCACGGAGTGTGTCTTCACATTGTCTTCCTCTGTGTAGGTCTGTCTCCCTGCACAATTTTCCCCCTTTTAAAAAGACACCTGTCATATTGGATTTGAGCTTACCCTAATGACCTCATTTTAATTTGATCGTGTTTATAAGGACCCTATTTCTAAATAAGGCCACATTCTGAGGTACTGGATGTTAAGACTTTAACATTTCCTTTCTTTTCAGGGGCATGATTCAAGCTACAACACTTGCAATCATTAATATCACCACTGAACTCATTCCAAAAATCTGCAATTATTATGAAGCTCATAGCAGTGCATATAAGTTTTCCAAAATTCCAGTCTTTGCTTGGCAGCTTGCATTCTATCATTGGCAACAAACTTTCCGTTGTTTTCCTTGAAGTGACAGGCTCACTTTGTTCATTTTCAAGAAAGTGTCTGCCAAATGCCTAAGTTTCAATAACCATAGTTTGTCTGTTGTTCCTTCAAATAAAAATGGTGCTCTATAAAAATGTTGCTAGTTCAGCTTGGAACTCAAATCACTCTTCTCTGTGACTTTCTTAATGAAGAGTCAGGCTCTTGGTTAAAAAAAAAAAAAATCACCTGTATGTGATATTTCAGGTCTGACCCAAGGCCATTACAAAAGCTTTACCTAGCAGACCTCCCAGGAGAGCGCTGCCCCCCCCCCTCAAACCACACTCCGTGTGTGGCCCCTGTGTCACAGCCTCTGAATGGAGTTTCATGAAGGACTCAGACTCCCCTGAGCTGGCAGGCTCTTTGCATGATATTTGCTGTCCTCACCTGGGCACCTTCATTCTCGAGCTCTTTATAGGAAGGAGGCCTTGGGCAGAGGTCTTCCTCAGGTGCTTCTGCTTATGGGGGAGGAGGGGAAACTCTTAAACATAGTGCTCCCCACTCTAGCTCAGTAGCAGTCCCTTTGCACTGCAAGTCTGACTCTGAGGTCTTCCTCCAGACCTCAGAATCCAGGAAACCGCCCGAGCCTTCTGTTCAGGGTCTCATCAACGGTGAGATGACCGACCCACCTGGCCGAAGGACCCGACCACGCCCTTCCACGGCGGAAGATGGAACAGGGAGTTGGTGTTTTCTCCGATTTTAGCCTCTCACTCACTCCCTCAGGGTAAGTAAAGACTTAACTCTTTTGTTTATGGCTTGTTCCTTCCGTGGGCCACTCTGACCCCTAACAACTCAGTTTGCTCTCCCAGCTCAGCTGAGCTCTGGACACTTGGAGGGCATTTCCCCTGCACCACCTGTAATACTTGGGGATGTAGCAGAAGTATTTTCTGTGTGCTTTTTAGACCTAGAGACTATTAAAAAGCCATGTGCTTACAGGTTGAGTTTAATGATATCTTAATATATATATTACCAGGCAACCAAGGACACTCTAGAGTGAAACTGGTCTTTTTTTTGTTTTTTCTTTCCCTTTTTCTTTTCTTTTTTTTTTTTTTTAATTGCAAGTTCATGACAGCAAAGATGACAATAACTGCTGGAACATTGTGCTGCCGCTGCTTTGGTTAGTTCTAAGCCTCCACTAGTTTTATCAAGCCTTGCTTCTGTTACCATCAGTGCAAATAACAACACTGTGAAAGGCAAAGGACATTTTAGCATTGTTGGGAAAACAGTTTTGACCTCTAGGATCCTTATCCACAGCAAACCCGGTGAACTACTATGTGAATATCTTCTCTGCGCAGCATAATCTCCCCCTTGGTAGCCCATCCCCATGGTGTTAGAGAAACTGATGGGAATTTTGAGGACTTGGGAATTCAGGATCTTAGCTATTCCCTCTGCTCTAATATCAGGCAGCTTGTCAGGCTAAACGAGTTATGGATGTGCTCTTCAACTGCAAAGTTAGGCCCAGGCAAGTGCTCCCAGCAATATCCCGGAACCAAGAGAGGGTGCTATATGGATTTGTTTTCCTTGCGCCAAGCCCAAACAAGAGAAAGTATATACTTCCTTTTTCTTGTGGACCATCTTCCATGCAGAAAGAACACAGCATCCTCCACAGAAACAGACTTCAGTGAGTTTCTCATGCTGGCAAGGTTAGGGATGCGGGTTTTCCCAGAGACCGCTGCCACATCTTTCAGGGATTTCAAATCACGGCTGAGTGTTCCATTTGAAGTGTTTCTGCTTTGCAGTCCTAGGGAACCTGGGATGACAGTAGCAGCTAGAGATCTACAATAAATGTAGACTTGACAAAAAATGGAAGGGATGTTTAGTTTTCTATTAGTATTTGTAAAACAAAAATTAAGTCATTCCACTCCCTTGCTCATAATCCTCTAGGAATGTTTGAGATGATAATCACACTTAACTGAGAACACAACACACAGCCCTTAGCCGACTACTCCAGCCCTGATTATCTTTCCAGTCTCATCTCTTGTGGGTTTCTGCCTGACTTGCCATGACCCAGCCATCCAGAACAGAACAGGTCACATTTTCTTGCGTTCCTCTATCGTGACCCATCCAAGTCCTTCAGCCTATGACAGCTTTCCTCCACCTCTCTGGACCCCTCTCAATTGGCCAAAGTGTAAGTCACCCTTTGGGACTTGGCCCATGCCCACGGAAAGTCTTTCCTGGTGTCTGACATTTTGATTTTATAGCATTTTGATGTTCTGAGTACTTGTGACTTTGGGATGTTTTCCATCACCAACAACCAATTCTCCGAATCTGGCCACCGACTTCGTGTCCTATAATTCTCTTGGGTTCTGACACTAACTACCTAGAGTTCACATCAGATTCCACAAGTTACAGGACTCAGTTCCACAACACTGTCCTCACATTAGGGGTCAATCACGAGTCCTGGGCCACCTGTCCTTCTGCCTGACCAGCTGTAAGTTGGGGCTTCCCACAGCTCACTCACCAGATTTGATAATTTGCTAAAACAGGTCACAGAACTCACAAAGACCTCTAACTTATGTTTTCTGGCTCATTATAGAGGATTCAGATGAATTGCTAGGTGAAGAAGAGTATAGGGCAAAGTCTGGAAAGAACACAGGAGCTCCTGTCTCTGTGCAGTTGGGGTACACCATCCTTCCTACATATAGATGTGTTCACCAAATTTGAAACAACCCTATTGTTTAGGACTTTTTATGAAGGTTTCATTGCATAGGCCTGATTGATTAAATTATTAGCCACTGATTGATGATTAACCAACTCAGTCCCTAGTTCCTCTTGCCTCCCCAAAGATCGGGGCTGAGAATTTCAAGTTTCTAACCAAAGCTTGGTCTTTCCGGCCATTAGCCCCCATCCTGAAAGGATCTAGAGGCCTTCAAGAAAAGAAAGGATGCTTTTATTACCTTTATAATACAGGAAATGCCTATGGTTTTAGGAACCCTGTGCTAGTAACCAGGAACAAAGGCCAAACACCTTTTTATGATACCGAAGCCAAGGTGTTATACCTCATGTGTATCAGTCACTTATTCAATCCATTTCCATATTACCCTATCTCCGATTAGGGCTCAGGGCTAGGGTTATGTTCAAGGTTATGATGAAGGGTCTATGGCCTATGTTGTTCGGTAATTTTGAAAAGGTAAAATTTAATTTAGAAAGTTTAGACTATAAAATGTCCATTGTCTATTATAGTTGCATCTAAACTTCCTGCTTTATAATGTAACCTCAGAGGCTGATTTGGTCATCAGAGAAAACAGAGTGGGCATCCTGGGCATACTTCTGTCATAGCACTTACCACATTGTATCTTCATTTTTATACATATTTACTTATTCCATTGAATTTTAAGTAGGAAATCTTTCTTTTTCAATTTCCCCACAACCTACAAATAATTCATATTCCATCCTCTCTACCATATCCTCTGTTTCACACGTCAATCTATCATAACCCCCGTGACATATTATGGTGGTTATTTATTTACATAAATAAATTTTAACATAATTTTTACATAAATAAATAAAAGAATTTGACTTCTAGACACAAGCCTTTTGACTATTTAGACTACACTTTATTGGTCCTATATTCCCAATGCTCGTCATTGTGTCAACGTTCCTTGAATGCTGGAATACATGAATCGAGTGTCTGGTTCTCTACCTGTCACTTATATTTTCTTGTCACATACCCAAGCAGTTCCCCACACAGGGTGTTTTATATCTGCACTCCAGTAACCTGCCTCCCAATTTTGCTTCTTGGGTACGTGGACTACTACCTTCTCAGACTTCCTAATAACTGTGCTTCCTTGCTTGCCTCATCGCTAATAACCCTGTATCCTATTATTCATTCAGCTCAATTAATGCTCAATTAACGCATTCATCACCCACTACCAGAACCCTAGCAGATGTTCACCTGAATGGGCTTTTCTTGCATTGATTTCTGCTGGGCATGGGCTCTAATAGACCCACGATAGCTCCAATACTGAAGGCTTTAGGGAAGCCGGCCAGCTGAATGGCACTACTGAACTCCAAAATAAACAGACAATTGCATCCCCCTAGACCATCTGGGCACTGTTCTAAGTAAGATTATATGATTTTCCTTTTCTTTCTATTGGTCGTGAAGATTAGCACCAGGTTTTAAAACATTCAAAGGGGGGCACCTGGGTGGCTCAGTGGGTTAAGCCTCTGCCTTTGGCTCAGGTCATGATCTCAGGGTCTTGGGTTCGAGCCCCAGTGCTGTGCAGCAGGAAGCCTGCTTATCCCTCTGCTCAGTTCTGTTCTTTTTTCTCTGTTCTCAGTTCTTAGTTCTCTGCTCAACAGGGAGCCTGCTTCCTTCTTTCTCTCTGCTTGCCTCTCTGCCTACTTGTGACCTCTCTCTCTCTTTTTCTCTGTCAAATAAGTAAAAACCTTAAAAAAAAAAAAAGCAAATAAATAAAAGATTCAAAGGTAACTTAACAGCCACAGTATTTTCGATAAAGAACTGGGTGGTTTTACGAAATAACCATTGTACTTCATCATATTCAAGTTAATTATAAAATCAAAGTTAGCATTGATTATAAGAGTGTATCTAAATCATATTAATGGATGATTTTCTCTTCAGTGTGTCTTGCTCACTATTTTTCTTCCTTCAATATTTATTTATTGTCTACTACATTCCAGTTGTTTTTCTAGCAATCAAGCACTTTGCTGGCCCTCTGGGAGTTCCCAATGTAGTTGTCTAAGTGTGGTGTATGTGTAACATATTACATGATAATTGCCACAATATTTATATAATAACTGTCAGAATTTTTATTCACAAGTTCACTTGGAATATATTGCTTGAGCTTATACTGTGTGTCAGACACTGTTGTGATATTAATAAACCATGACTCCTAGAAGTTAGGTTGTTTTTAAATATTTGATTAATGATCCTGTTAAATCTCTTCATTCTTTTTATTAATAGCTTCAAAATTAATTTAAAAAAATCACCAAAATAGTGAAGTTTCAGTAATAAAGTAATAATGAGTTTGCAAGATGGGTGATATTTCATTAAGAGAAATTTTAGCTCTTCCTACATTCTGTAAGGAAAAAAGGTCTCCTGGAAGAATGATTCAATTCCACTCTTTAAAAAGGGGCCAAAATAGCATTGCACATGAGTCCTAGAAAAAAAAATATGTTTTAGTTTTACGTGGACCCTTGAAATGTGGGGAGAAAAATGATTTACCTGTTTAAATGAGGTATTATTGCAGTGAACTTTGGAGGAGTTAGCTGGTTTGGCGTGAGAAGTGTTTACATTACTAAGTATACCAATAAAGAGTATAATCCAGGGGCAGCTGGGGGGCTCAGTGGGTTAAGCCTCTGCCTTTGGCTCAGGTCATAGTCTCAGGGTCCTGGGATCGAGCCCCTCCTCGGGATCTCTGCTCAGTGGGGAGTCTGCTTCCCACTCTCTCTGCCTGCCTCTCTGCCTACTTGTGATCTCTGTCAAATAAGTAACAAGAGTATAATCCACCATGTTCTCAGCATGAAAATATGTGATACAAACAGAGTTAAGGATGACTTCAAATCAGATGGAGAAGAGAGTGCACAGGTATGGCTATGAATGGTTATTTCCTTATAGAACAAAATAAAAAGGCGCCTCATATTTTTTTTTTCATGTATATAGTTATTTTTTGCACCAAAGGAGAATTCTGGTAGGAAAATAATGGTTATTTTTTTTTCTCCTAGTGAGAAAGGACAGCTTTCAAGCAAAGAGGTGAAAATTATTTTGATAACTCAGAATAAAAAAGAATTACCTTTGCCTGAAATATCAAATGGCTCAGAATTGGAAACCTGGGTGCTCTGGGGGCAGCACTGTCTGGTGACTCTGAAAGCATCCAAGCCTGAATGTGAGGGGACACATCTGATGGCATTCTTTGTTACAGACAAGCCAAACCTAGTAAGTCACACAGTATGTGGAATATTTACTTTTAATTAAAGACATTAGAAAATTAAAACTATATTCAAGTTCCAAACTATAAATTTATGAGTACCTTCCTCACATAGGAAACTATTTTCCTGGAACTGTAAGAAAATAGAACATTATTTCTAGAATGATAATAGACACTCTGGAATAAATTGGCTCTGAGGGCTGTTACTCTGATATTCAATAGTCTTATTTTTATAAAAAAAATTTACTTACCAAAATTGTAATTTTTCATAATCAGAAAATCATTTTTCATAATTTGCATAATCGTTACAACAAAAAAGTCAGTGATAGAAAATGAAAATCAAGGGTTTATAGTTTTTTTAAAAACATTTTGACCTACTTGATTTCAGAGACCAAAGAATAGAGTTGCTTTTTTAATGCTTTTGGATTTATGCATAATACTGTATTCATTTCTGCCTTCTTACTGCTCCACTTCTATTGCCCCTGGGTATATTAACTGAAAAGATTAAAAACATAAATTATCATAACTAATAAAATGCTTCTATAAGCAATGTAAGAGAAAAAATTGTATTTCTATGGGAATGTGGTTCATACTGACCATGCTAATTACTACTCTGACCAAAATTATGTTTTCCTCGGATGGGCATATATATATATTTTTTAACAGAAGCAAATAGAAATTTTAAGTCTTTCACCTAACCCATTACTTAATTATTTATAGCCATCATAATAGCTTATATATTTTCTTTTCTTTCCATTTATTTGAATCAGTCCTTTTTTGTGATTGGCTGATATACCTCTCTAGACTTCCCCTTAGCCTGAATTGTGCAGACTGTATCTTTCCTGATATTGTTTAACATGTTACTTTGTGTTCTAAATTTTGGGTAAATTGAAGTTAGTTCTAGAGGCTTGATTGGATTCAGGTTCTATTGTGTTGGCAACATGGTGAATTCTCCTATCAGGAGACACTCAATCATGAGCTATTTCTCTTCTGGTGATGCCAGTAACCATCAATATTTAGTGGCTAAATCCAATTGGGGGTTTAGAAAATGGTAACATTCCCAAACTTTCAAACTATACCCCCCACCGGTGATTTTTTTTTTTTTTTTTTTTTTGCTTAGGATACTATAAAAAGATTCTCTTTATCTTGTATTACGGTTTTTACCCAGTGGTATAACTCATACAGGAAACACAGGATAAATTCTTAGTATGTTCCCTTTACCTTCCTGTCTTCAAGATAATGAATTGATTCTTTATCATTCTCCAGAGGTGACCAATTAGACTTTTGATTTTACTACCTTTATGAACTCATGAATTTAGCAACACTTGGTTTCTCAATCCGCAGTTACTATTACCATTTTTGAAGCTACACATAGTTCATTTGGGGCCAGTTTGTACCTCTTTAAGCTGACTTCTACATCCTGTCGACATGACCTTAGTAGTCACTGATAGCTTCCTTGCTATAGGATATGGCAAGATATTTTAGATTTACTTTTATACATTACCTACTGTAGATCTGGAATTTCTTTGAGATCTGTGTTTCTTTTTAGAGGGGGATGTTTTTAGAGACCACAATCTGGGTGCTAAGGATGTTCATTGTTACTAGGTTCATCATGATTTTCAAATTTTTTTCAAGGGATATAGTGAGGAAAAACATACACTCTAAAATATATAAGTATAAACACATTTAATAGCAACATCATGATGTATATCATCATGAATTCTATTGTTACATCTCATTCAAATTCAGGACAATAGTGTTTTGTTGTGTTTTTGCCCAACATCTTCTGTCTGTATCTCTCTTGCCCACCTTAAGAATAGGGAGTCCTGATTTACAACTACACCAGGAATATAAAGAGAGTATTACAAAATTACTCAATTAGTTTATTCTACAATCCACATATAACTGCTTCAGAATAGCCATACCAATTTGCCCACTATAACACATCTGCCAATAACATGATTAATGAAGAGTTTATGATTTTGTTTTCTTTTAACATTTTTTCCATCTTAAATTATATTCTAATAGGCAGAGAAATTACTGTGTTTAACGTCACTCAAAACAGTTCCTTTGATGTGATTATGCCACCAATTAGGTATATGATGCATATTTATTTTTACTTTATTTTCTGTTTTTAAGGGTTTTTGAAATTTTTAACTTTATAAGAGCCAACTTAACTTCACAGTTTTTCAGGGGAGGGATGAGTAAAAGAAATCAGGAGTGATGAGAATCTAGGTTCAGCAAAGTCTAATAAATTATCCAAGTCAAAAAGTTAAACTTACATTTCTGTGTAAGCCTCAAGTTTTAACACCGTATTACCATAATGATTTTGAATCAATTTCCTGTCAATCTAAATGATCTAGTTCTAATCAGTCAGTTTTTGACTTTGACTGTAGGTTTTGCTGAAGGTTTAAATGAAGGAAAAATGAATTTTTGCTTCCATGATGGTGACACAATATTTTCATAAAATTTGCAGATTGTTATATATTTATTCTGAGTTTGGATTTATAGAAGACATGTTTTATAAGAATATGTCTTGATCATCAGTTCCTTTTATCTGTAAAGTGGTGACAGCATTCATTCATTTACTTACTTAGTGACTATGTATTGAGTTTCTACTCTACTAGATGACATGTTAATTATTATTGGTAGAGAGCCAGCAATAGGACACTTTCTACCCTCAAAGATGTTGCACTCTGGATGAGAAGACAGAACTATAAATAAACAACTGTAATGCAGGATGATACATGTCACACTAGAGGTATATACTAGGTGATATAAGTACCTGTAGGCAGACAAGTCACCTGGTACAGCTGAGAAGCTGAAGGTGAACATCCTCATGAAGGGTTGACTTGGTTGAGTGCAGAAGGAGCAGTTAAAATTAGCCAGGTGGGAGGATGAGAGGAATAAGATATTTTCCATACGGAAGAGTAGAGAGGGTTAATATTTTGAAATACTATCTAATGTGTGTTTCTGTGTCTAGGACTCCTTTCCCCTGAAGCCTTTCCAACATTAAAATCAGATTTCAAAATAATAAAAATCCTCACCTATTAATGTTCTTAAAATTAATATTACACATGGGCTTTGCTAACTTATTAGGATCAAAGTTGAATTACTTTAAGGAAAAGCATTAGTGTCTTATTTTTAAGTTATGAAGAAAGAAGAAAATTCAGCCTTTATTTATAAAGCACAAAATAAAGTAAGATTTGGGAATTATTCAGCTGATTTCATCATTTCAGACTTTATTATTCAGCTGATTTCATTATTTCAAGCTGGACAGAATACAGTGATACAATTTGTTATGCAATATCATTCATGGTGTCATTGTGTAAGAAAGATCAATTTATTTTACCGTATTCTCTACATTCTATACATTATCTATCATTATAAAAAAGTTCTTATTCAACGTCTATAGCCATAATTATTTATTGTTGTAAGTATGTGGGTGTCAAAACCAATACATCTCAGTAATTCATTAAGTCTATACCTAGCAAAGTAACATTTGTTCATATGCTTTTATGTATGTAGATCTTAAAATTACATGGACTGTAAAATGAATTCTAATGTATTGTGCTTTAGACAGTTAGAATCAATCTAAATATGTATTCTTTAAAAAAAGGCTTTTTTTAAAGGTTTATTTCCTAGGAAAGGGAGAAAAAGAACTCAGAAAGAATGAAGAACCAATTTTTTCTTAGCTTTGAGTTTCATTATGTATTTTTTGATAAGTCCATAGCAGGCAGTATCTAAAAGCAATTCTGAATTACAAGAGGCAAGCACTTGAAAAGGAAAAATGCTTTGGAATGTTAAGGCCTTTTCTTTGCATGTCAAGTTTAAAGCCTGGCTGAATCAAGGCACTGAATTCCATATCTTAAGTCACACAGAAGAGAAAAAGGTAGATTGGCAAAAAATAGTTTTCCACTATTCAGAGAACAGATTGAGATCCTTCTGAATTGGGGAGGAGTCTGAAGATATAACTTGGTCAGAATAGAAAGAACATTTAGATCAGTGTAGAAATTCGGCTACCATCCTTTGGCCTCTTCCAAGGGAAACCTTGGAGAAGGAGGGGCAATGGAAATCCTAGATGGGTTTGGAGATCTGATTCAGTGGAGAGGTAATAATGCGGGCACAGTAGAAACGGTGAGGATGAGAGTTGGAGTGCCCTCTCAAGTCTCTCAGCTCCTATGAGACATAAGAGAGATCAGAAAGTTCCAATATGCGGGCACCTTGGTGGCTCAGTGGGTTAAAGCCTCTGCCTTCGGCTCAGGTCATGATCCCAGGGTCCTGGGATAGAGCCCCTCATTGAGCTCTTTGCTCAGCAGGGAGCCTGCTTCCTCCTCTCTCTCTATTTCTCTGCCTACTTGTGATCATTGTCAATAAATCCATAAAATCTTTAAAAAAAAAAAAGTTCCAGCGTACCCAAGTAGAGTGCAGAAGATAGCTGGGGGAGGAGAGAGAGGGAAGGGTCGACCTATATGGGCTCAGAGGCTCAGAGGATTAGTAAAAAGAGACAAGATATGGGTTGATTCAATAGGAAATATCATAAAGGGCTAACCTCCAACCCAATGACCACCATACTTTATCCATAGAGAGAACAGAAGTAGATAGGGTCATCAGCCAAGCAAGCTGAGGACAGCTACCAAGACAAGGAGAGACAGTCCTCCCATCAGCAGAGGTTAGGAATACAGGATGACACTGGGACCAGATGCTCCTTCCCAAATACAGTGAGGGCATGTATCACTCTGACAACAAGAGAAAGAGAAAGGTGATGGCTGAAAATTCAAGAAGTGTTCTTAAACCTAAAGTTTCCATAAGATACTTTCCTTAAAAGAAGATCCTTAGCAAGGTTTAGACCAACCCCTCAACTTCTTACTTGTAAACTCTTGGGTTGTCACAGCAAGACTTCTCCCGCACTGGCACAATTCCTGTAGCAAGGAAGCCTAGCTCTTTCTCTCTCTAGACCAGACAGTTCCTTTATATTTAAATCCCATGTTGTCCACAACCTGTCCAAAAAGAAATTCTTTGCCTCTAAATCTCCTTTTTTCAGTGAATGACGTACCCTTCTAGTAGGTGTCTAGACCCCTTACACTATACCCTGTCACTCCTAGTAGGTGTCCAGACCCCTTACACTATACCCTGTCACTCCATTGTCAGCCATTTAATGACTACTCTTAACACATGCTTAACAGATGCTCCCCCTTTTGTCCAACCCCTTTGCCTCTACATCATTTCAAGCTGGATGTAAGATCATGTCTCATCTATATTATTAAATAGTCTAATTGGCTTTCTTGATTTAAGCCTTGTTTCCCCACCACCACCACCAATATTCCCTAAAATATAGTCAGAAAGAAAACAGTCCAGTTTCATTCATTTCTATGTAGCTGTCCAGTTTTCCCAGCACCATTTATTGAAGAGACTGTCTTTTCCTCATTGCATATTCTTGTCTCCTTAGATGTAGATTAATTGACCATGTAAGTGGGGAGTTATTTCTGGCTTCTCTATTATGTCCCCATTGGTCTGTGTGTCTGTTTTTGTGCCTGTATCATACTGCTTTGATTTTTACAGTTTTGTAGTATATCTTGAAATCTGGGATTGATACCTCCAGCTTTTTATCTTCTTTCTCAAGACTCCTTTTGCTCTTCAGGGTCCTTTGTGGTTTCATACAAATTTTAGGATCGTTTGTTGTACTTCTGTGAAAAATGCTATTCGTATTTTAGTAGGGATTGCATTGTATTTGTAGATTGTTTTGGGTAGTATGAACATTTCAGAATGTTTTAGCAATGTTAATTCTTCCAGTCCATGAACATGGAACATGTTTCCATTTATTTGTGTCATATTCAATTTTTTTCATCACTTTTTTATAGTTTTCAGAGCACAGGTCTTTCACCTCCTAAGTTAAGTTCATTTCTAGGTATTTCATTCTTTTGGTGCTATTGTAAATGCAATTGTTTTCTTAACTTCTCTTTCTGCTACCTTGTTATCCCATACTTCTTCGTGCTTACCTCATGTCTTATTACTTCCTCAAGACTCTCTGCTCTGGTCACACTAAACCAGAGAAAAACACACTTTCTGTAAAAAGCCAGATAGTAAATATTTAGGCTTTGTAGACAAAAGGGTTTTGTCACAATGATTCAGCTCTGTCATTCTAACACAAATGCAGCTGTAGATAATAATATAAAGGAATGGGCAGGGAGAGGTAGTCCCATAAAATTTTATGAGCACTGAAATTTTAATTTCATATAATTGTTATGTACTATAAAATAGTATTCTTTTGATTTTTCCCCCCATGCATTTAAAAATCTAAAAAGTATGCTTAGCTCAGACTGCATGAAATAGATGGTGAGCTAGATTTGGGCCAAGGGCTTTAGTTTGCTAACCCTTGCACTAAACCACTCTTAGAGCACTGAATATGCTGTGAGGTATCAGGTACATGTTCTTTTGGGGGGGTTTTGTTTTGTTTTGTTTAATTTTTTTTGCCTGACATGGTCCTGTTATTTAGGCTGTAGAGCTCTAACCTAAGTGGAGCTTAAATATAAATTCGTCATCATCTCCTATAAAGAGTTCCCTAATTCTTATACTCCAAACTGGGGAGAAATTGATCACATCTTCTTTTATGATCGCAAGTATTTTGTTGACACTTCTGTGAGAGTATTTTGCATGCTTTATTTCAACTATTTAATTGTGTGTCTCTTCCTTTCACTAAGGGTAATGGTTTATGTTTTATTTATTTATTTTTTTGATATCTGGCTCCTTGGCACTTGTATTTTATGGTGTCCTCAAGGAAAAGAACATGGGGAGACAAAGTCCTGTTTTGCAGGTAATCATGCCATGAGCAGAAAAAAATTCAGTATGTGCAGTGAGAGAAGCATCTTGGTTGGGAATAGAAAATAATCCAAATGAGAGATAAATACGCGACTGAATGAGTGCTATCTAAAATATAATTGACTAGGAAGTGCATTAAAATATACATTCCTTTTCAATTCAATTCAATTCTTTGGAAGTTGAAATAAAAACAAAGGTTCAATTGTACAAAATTAATCAAATTGTGGCTTTTTATGTTTTGCCCATTCTTGCATTTTACATGTCATCAAAAACTCAGGGTTGGTTTTTGAAATTTACATAAGTAAACAGAAGTTAAAAAGTTTAAATAGAATCCCATTGGTCTAGAGCTAAAATTTCATGTTATTGATTTAGAAAAGTCATTTCTCATTTTATAAATTGAGTTTATTTTCAAGAAGTTGACAAGGGAGACAAAAGTCCAGAGGCTTTCTGTGTTACTCTTTAATGTAGATGTTTCTCAGTATATAATTTGGAGTAAAATATATGTAATTATGTATAGAATTGCAGCCTGTCAGACAGATTGCTGCACAACGTTTTGTTTGTAAAAATATGGATGCTCAAGGTAGACACCTGTTACAGTAGCAAGCCCAGAGCCATGATTAAATGAATGTCAACTCCATTAAGTTATTTGTAGGTAAAACATCTGAGAAAATTGTTTCTTATTGACTGCATGTGTAATGTGATGGTTAAACTTTCTTATTATTTATGAGAGTTTCTCTTTTTTCCAGTATTTTAGTGGAAGAGAGTTTTAGAAAAATGAAATGGATTTTGGCTGATGGTGGGGACTAAGATGATGGTGACCTTGTTTTGTGTTGCAGATTGATACTGCCTCACATCAAGAGTGAAGTTATCAAATATATTCCTCCTTCTAATTCCTCCTACTAATTTGCCCTCAAGTTCCTTGAGGAACTTTTAAAAATCCTTTGCCCTCCCAACTAAATATCTAACACAGTAGAGTGGACTCTCATTGTGAAAGTTGGGTCAGCAGCATGTTGGGGGTTAGAGTTTATGTTCTGAGGTTTGCATACAAAGCAAAAATTGAACCTGTGAAAATGCGCTCAAAAATATAAAACTAACAAAAAACAGAAGGCAGACAGAACACCTTCCAATAATTCTGGCACAGTTAGTTTTCCTGCAGCTTTGGAAAAAATGAAGTACTTTGCTAGCATTTTAGGAACCCTAAGATGCTCTCTGTATTTTCTATGCTATCAGGATAGTGTTTAATGTATGGAATGGACTTCTTCTAACTTACATATGTATCCAGTGTGACCTTCTATGTGGTAGAGGTTCAATGAATATTTGTTGAATAATTGGTTGATTGAACAAGTGAAAATACTGCTTTTTCTGGAAGGTAACATAAAAAACCAAAAATCTCTATAATTTTCTCAGCCTTCTCTCTCATATAGGGTATTTATTTGCAAGGTCACTCCATGCTCTTTAGAAAAAAGGTTGAAGTATTTGTTTGGAAGCCAGGTGTTATTCTGCAACTCATGAAAGCTGGGAGCTACAGTCTTCTAGAGGTATGATTGTTAATAATAACTACAGATCTGACCTCAGTTCTGTCGGCAGCTTTATAGTTGGGGGGCCGCTAAATGCACATAATTATTCTGGTAAAACCCCAGAGATCATCCCTGGGAAACCATCGTATCTTTGCAGTTTTGTTAAAATGTCCATGTCCATCAAAGGGTAGCAGATTGACACTTGTTAAATTAATAGTGCTTAAAAAATCTGACTTTTTCAGAATCCAGTGCAAGACAGTTGGCATGCTGCCTTTGCCAAAATAAGCTTGTTAAAGAAGTCCAGAAACGTACCATGAAATCCTAGTAACTACCAATGCTGTTATTTATTATTATTATTATTATTATTATTATTATTATTATTCTATGAAAGCGTTTCCAAATTCATTGTTTCTTAAGGAAGTGATCATCCCCATCTGGGCATTAAAGAAACATGATCTATTATTTTATGGGCAAGAGATGAGCAAGATGGTCAGGGAAGCCAAGGAGCCCTGGAAAACTTAGGAAAACATTAAAAGCTGCAAAACATTAGGGAAACCAATAGGATTTTTTTTCATCCCTGATGTAAAATCAGAAACAAAATCTGAACAAAGTTGTAATAGAGGTGGTGCAGGCTAATGGTAATTTTAACAAGAGTGTTTTGCCATGAAAACTTGCCTTCTTAATTATAATGATGGATTTACAAGTACGAAGGTAATGGGTACCTATTCCATTCTTTAGAGGGAAAGTAAATCACCATTATAAATAAGAAACTATCCTTTTCCTTTGGGTGCTTCACATCTTAGCCATATAATGTGTTTTTATTTTCTTAAATGAATCCTTTCACAATCCTAAGAGGATTTTTTTTTTTTTTTTTTTTTTGTGGTGGAGATAGGTTTTGAAACTATGGTTAACCTTGAAATAAGGAAATAATAATTTATAAGTGATCTCTGCCTTCAAAAAGCTGATTCTGATTAAGGCAGACACAAAACTATTCAAAAAATTCCATAGAAAAATAATTTATAGCAAAGTGAAATCATTATTTTGAGTAGGATAAGTGAGCAAACTCTGATAAGGAAAAAGAAATCTGTATTTTGGTTGGTTTTTCTTTTGGACAGATTAATTTATGCTTAGGGAAATATATATGCGCTTTTCAGATATATTTGCTTGAGTTGCATGCAACTAATTTCCATAAAAGTAAAAATTTCACTCATGATGGGAGAAACAGAGATATACACACAATAAACATCATTTCCTTAAATTTTCAGTGTTATTTATTTTGTAATGGGGAATACAAAATATGTAAAACACGTAAAAATAATGTATAAATCATTAAGTCATTTCTGTAACTTTCATGAATCTCTTACCTATATATCTTTCTAGGATATAAAAAGATCATTTGGAAAGTTAAGATAAAGTCTTTGCTGAACAAATTATAGAATCAATCACCAAGTAATAATAATATTTTATATTTATGTAGTGCTTTACAATTTACAGAGCACTTCCATGTATGATATATATTATGGTTTTAAGCAATATCTTTCCTTTAAATACAAATATATATACTAAAAGTTACCAAGGTAGCACAGGTGGAAGAATTAAAAAGAGAGAGCCAGTGAAAGATGATGAAATGAGTTAGCCCAGAAGATAGATGATGTATTAGAAGTCATTAGAGGACTTCAAGGAGCAAGGAATCAATGATCTTCATATCAGTTATGGGGAAGAAGTCAAATGAGACTCAGACTGAAATTTGTCCACTAGATTGAGCAATTGAAGGGAAAATGGGGAGAGGAGTAGAGAGACATTGTGGGCAGAGGAGGATTGACTGCAAAGCTACTAGAGTGTAAGCCTCTGACCCCTCAAATGCATGTTCTCCTTTTACATACTTAATTGCAGGTTCATAGTTTAGAATCTGTCTTCTTACATAGTCTCAAAACTGTGTAAGCTTTAGGTGCTACAAAGCCTGATCTATTTTTTGATTTTAGAGATGGAAGCCTGATGCAATGAGTTGAGATGTATGTGATAATGGGAGAGGACGCGCTGGTGAGCATGAACCATTCTTTCAAGATGCTTGCCTGGGGACAGTGGAGTTGTGTGTGTATACACGCAGTGCTGGCTTCAGGGGTGTATGACCACTATAGGGACACAGGGGCACACACTCAAAAATGTCCCACGTTTGGGATTTAATGCTCTTCCGTGGCTGTCTTGAGATTCTTGACAACTGTGTCTTTTAATTTTTAATTAATTTTACAATTGAGGGCTGATCCTGTAGGCTCACCTCCCCCACTACACTCTTAAGGAAGGGTTCTCTGTGACTTGCTCCCCACCCATCTGGTGCTCCAGGTCCACTTGGCCTCAGCATCCCTGCTGCCACTCTGCCTCTGAAAGGAGCTGGGGCATGAGCACAAGAAGGGTCAGTGTTGAGTTTGTACATCCTGCCATGACTTGGGGCTGGGCACAGTGACTGCTCTTCTCCTCTTGGGTTAGCAGCATCTTGGAGTGGTTGGTGGGTGGCCATCTAGAGGCCATATGTCAGTGAGGATTAGCCTATAGCTGATCTAGAATCCAAATACTTAGTGCTTCTCAATGTGGAGGTTTAGGGATAACACGGTTTTACCCATTTGTGTGGTGTGGGGTGACAGATCCATGGGAAAGGGAGATGACTGGTGACACTTTCCCAGATCCCACCCTTCCCTGGAGGATAGTGCATGGGTCCAGATCTGGTGCAAGGGCATCTTGACAGTCCTAAGACTACAGGGAGTGCAGACGGCCCATGTGGTAGTGTGGGCTCCTAAGTGCCTATGTTGGTCTCCAATTCAAGGCTCTGTGGCTGGAGGGGTCCTCTCTTCTTCCAGGTTTCCTGGTTCTGGCTGCTTTTTGTCTCTTCCCGCCCACTGAAGGCTCCCTCGGGGATGAGCCACAAAATATGAATCTTGTAATTTTGGTGATATCACATACAACTTAAATACTCTGATATTTGCATTTAAAGCTGGCATTCACAACATAAAGATGAATGGTAAAATGTATGCTAAAAATTTAACATTTTAATTTTACTATATTTAGAATGCCATTAAATAGCAAATAAGAAACAGCATCAGTTGACAGCACAGAAGGCATGAAAAGTGCTTTGCATGTACCTTTAAGTGTACTTTTCCTCTCTTACAAAAGGCCATATTTTCATTTTACACTGGATCCTGCAGATTTTGTGATTGACTCTGTGTGTATGTGCTGAGCACAAAGAGAAAAGTTGGAGACAGGAGAGCTGGAGAAAGCCATTGTGCTTGATGTGCTAAATTGGATTTTGATTAAGTTACCTGCCATCTCCTTTGATAGAAGCAGAAAGTTTTGTGGAACTTCTTGCTTAGGTCAGTCAGGTGTGTCTGACTGGTAAAGCCTAGTTCCTATACGCCTGAGTCCTCGCTGCCGAGGAGAACAGGCATGTCACGATTTCTGTTGTCATCGTGCTACGTAGTCTCTGTTTCATGCTATGGGTCATAAAACTGGGACTTGTCCAAACTTGGGAGGAAGTTCTGATGCTACAGCAGAAACAGTAGGTGCCTTACTCGTATCCTTTGAAACTTACCACTTGGGTATGCCCTGGATGACTCTGACATCCACTGGCCAGAGCCTTTGTTTAAAGTCTACTTCCAAAGCGAGTAAAAGGAAGCTCTGCTTATTCATGGGGCTTACCAGAAATCCTGGAGGGGACTAAGTGCCTGGGAAGACGGCCTCAGCAAATGACTGATAGGAGCTACCTCCCTCAAATCTCCCTCCTTGGGTGGGATAACTAGAAGATGCTGCCTTCTAACATTTCCTAGAAGTGCCCAGGGAGAGTAAACCCTAATCTCTCACTGTGGCAGTGGACTTGATAACATACCCCCTGCCAGCTGCCTTCCCTTTTCAGATCCAATTCCTTCCCCCCTCATAATGATTCCTTTAGTTCCCAAATAATCACTTTGGACTTGAATCTTTTTCTCAGGGTCAACTCTTGAAAGAATTCTAACTAAGACAGATGCTTGAAAGCCAAAAAGCCAAAAACAAAACAAAACAAAAGCCTGCCTCTCCTCATGAGAGAAGTTGCATTTCTCTGCTGCAGTAGCAGCTCTGTGTACACACTTCTCGAATCACACTAATCTCACTGTAAAGTAGTATTTGTCTAGCTGGTCTCTTGGTTAGACTCACAAGATCTAAGACCAAGTACTTGCAGCTGTGGATGTGATGGGTGTCCAGAAAATGTCTGCCAATGCCCGATCGAATGAGCTTATGAATGGCTCCGTGTTTATCCCCCAAACAAGATGGCTCATGAAAGATGTTCACCTTGCTACTTTTATCTGAAATTCTGATGGAAGGGATTGTGATTGCCTCTGTGTTTTCCAATCTGCCCAATTTTATTTTTGGCCTAGTTACTGTGTAGACATCAGCATGTGATCAGCACTAATTCGTGCATGTGAGGGTGTGCAGAGAACAATGCCCTACTGTGTTTTGTTTTGTTTTGCTTTCTATCTGCTTGAAATTATGGAAAAATGTCTCCAAAATCTGTCTTCCACACGGCAGACTGTATTAAGCAGACAGCAGACATGAACTGGGTGGCAAATCTTGTTTCTCTTACCTGATGCCTCAAAGTTTTTAAAAGATCCAGGAGCATGTGTCTTATCAGAGACTCAAACATATTGCTCTGTTCCGTGAGTTGGATCCTTGCATTTTCCATAGAGGTGTCCTTTAACATCTTTCTCACTGAGTTTTTATGCTGAATTTAAAGCCAGTGAAATATGCCAGCTCAGGGTTTCTCAAATCAGAGGATCTCTGTTTCCTAGAGAATAAGTTTGGCTCACAAGAGCTAATGCCACCCACATTCCAGAACCACACCAGAGTGTAGGCACCAAGTGAATGCCTATGCACATCCTTTACCTTCCCTGAATAAAAACGTCTTTGAAAATGCACCAGTTTGAAGGTCAAGTCTGATTTCTTTATACTTTCCCTAGTTTTTTGCATAATCTTTTTTCTCTTCCTTAAAACAATGAACAGGAAACCATGCAGATGGCAGAGTGTGTTAAAGACTTTAAGCTCTTAATACTGAAGGAAGCAGTGAATTCTTCAGGCACTCGAATACAGGAGAGTATGCTAAAGCAATGAAAGAAAATCTGCTTTTCATCGTTCCAAGTTAGAGATCATTTCTAGCTGGAATAATGGAACAGGAAAATGTGACTGCCTGGATAGGCAGTAGAGTATCTCTAGGATACGTATACAGGGAATAAACTGCTTCATTCTATCTCCAATCCTAATCCCCTCTTGTGGGTAACATACCATATTCACAGATCCCAGGGATTAGGACATGGACATCTTTGGGGATCCTTATTATGTCTACCACAAGATGATTTATAAAACTACAAAAAAAAAAAAGCAAAATAACATAAACTAAAACTAACACTAATACAAGAAAAAAAGAAACTGATAGGGGCATAAAATGGATCTAGAAATTAAGGCAACAGAAAAATGCACTCCAATGAGTTCCTATACGTTATACTTAGAGTTCTAAGTCCGTGATTCTTAAACGCTGGGTTTAAATCATACTCTTGAATGCTGTAATTTTGGTGGCATTCTTGAGGGGATTAAATGAATCAAAACAAGATTAATTCTGTCACCAATAATTATATCACAGTCACTGCCCAGTATAATTGTATTTTTTATTAAAACAATCATAGTTAGAGAATTTGGCTGCCCTGAAGCACAGTCATTGCTTACATAGAGCTGCTCCCTGCTTCTGCCTTGTTCTCCCATGAAATCACGAGGCACAGGTCTTGCCTGTTCCATAAACATCTTCCTTTTGGTTCCAGCTTAATTTTTCCTTATGCCTCTCATCTTATTGCAGCAGATGAATCCCACTTTACACATTATTAAACAGTTTGCTCAGTCTAACATTCCATCTGATAAAAATGTCCATGAGAGTTGATATTCAACTGTAACCAAAAAAAAAAAAAAAAAAATCTAAATGCTGGTCCAAATAATGGGTATACATGATGCCATGCCAGAAGGTCAAAGCACACCACCCTAAGCTCTATCTAAGGAGAGATTCTTCTGACCTGGAACATGATTCGTAGCATGAACAGGACAAAAACATTAGATTCTTCCGAGAAGGCCAACTATTCCTGATAATAATTAATATTCCTACTGTATTTACTGTGTCTCTGATATACCTAACACTCTTCTAAATACCTTTCCATACTGTAAATGATTTAATCTAGATGAGGGGCTTCTGTTTCGATTCCCATTTCACCAATAAAGAAATTAATGCACAGATAGGCTCATGGACCTCCCTTTGGACCTCCCCCACAGTTAATAATTAGCAAGCTGGGATTTGAATTCAGCTAATCTGGCTTCAACTCTATGCTTTTGCCATCAATAACACTGCTGCAAAGAACAAAACCAAAAATGCATCTCCACAGGCCTCCTAGAAGATGACATTGTGCCAGACTTTATATGAAGCTTACTGTTTTGCATAACTCCATGTAACTGGATTATTTTTACCAAAGTAAGGGGATTGAAAAATGATACCTCCATCATTGAACATCTTATATTCTAGAAAGTTCTTTTGTCTAGCATGTTCTCCTCTTTGCTGTCTTCCCCATTTCATTGGTTAATTCCTTTTAACTGGTATCACCTCTTTAGGAAGCTTTCAGTACTCTCCTGTTTCCATTATTTAATTGCATTTTTGTGTCATGTGCACAAATAAAGTACCGCTCTTTTCCTTCACAACATTCGTTTTAGTTTGTAATTAATTTGTATGAACTTGGTTTGAATTTATTTTAATACGTGTGTCTTCTACCAGACTGTAACCTCCGTGAAAGAAGGAACCACATCTACTGTTTGCTCCCTATTGTACCCCTAGAAGTAGCACAGTCTCTGTCCCATGATAAGTGATTAAGAGGCCTTTGTGGATTGAATGTATGAAATCCTAATTTCTGGATACTTGTCCTTCATTTCACTTTCTATTTAGAAGCAATTTTTAACCTCAGATTATAGAACTAATTAATTACGTTACAAACATGACCTGACAATATTTTACCTCTGAAATTCTGTATTTATTACATTTAGCAAAACATACTCTTTACATAGATACAAGATGAAGAATGATCTTGACCTTAGTACTATTGACTGTTCCTTGTACATACCCCTCCTTGCCTCTCACTATATCCTACTTGCTTAGCTAAACCACATTCCAGTGAAATCCAATTTTTTGCCTCCACTGTCCTTCACCTGCAGAGCTGACCCAAGGCCTAAGAAAAGCACAACCCATGATGATTGGTAATATCTTAAATCTATGGTCTCAGCTGTTTTAGTAACTATATGTTTTCTTAACATTTATTTATTTATTTATTTTATTATAATGTTTTAGTAACTATATTGGGGAAAGAAAACCCACCTGGGAGGGGTGAATAGTACTGTTTAAAAAAAAAAAAGTTTACTTGAATTCACAGGTACAAAAGCTCTGAGAAAGGAGTTAAGTAGCCCAAGCTTCTGGAAGGTGCAAGCATGTTGATTTCTGAGGGTGTATTGATTTGAGTACTGATGCGGATCACCTTTTCTATTAATTTGTCAAAATCTGGCTCTAGCTGGGAAAGCATAGCTGTGATTATTTTAAGGCTCCAGTACACAAATGGCTGTACAGTGAGTCCTGGAGCTCCGGGAGAGGAGAGGTCCACCTCCAGATGTCTCAAATGTTTATTGACTCTACGTTAGGGAAGTTCTTCCCTGAACTTGGCCAGTTGATGAATACCTCATGAGCTTTGGGAGTCTGGCTAAAGTTACACAGAAGGGGAAGGGCAGAAAAAATCCCGGGTGAGGGAATAGGAAAGAAGATGAAGGCGTCAAGAAAACTGGATTTCGGGTTTTAGAGGATGACCAAAATAGACGAAAATTGCAATGTACTTAGAATTCAAAATGAAGTGACTTTCTCAGTGTTTCTTTGTAAAATGTAGCTCGTATTTATATCAAAGTAATACATATTCATAGTTGTTCTTTTAAAAAAAAAAAAACAAGTTTATGAAAAACAGTGGTTTGCCTGCCTGGCTTTTGCCCACCCGGAAGTCAGCCTTTCTGGAGGCTACCACTTTCCACTCTTGGAACTGTTTCTTTTCTGCTCTATTTCTAATTCATATGCTCATGTTGTTTTTTATTTTTCAACCTCAGGCATTTTATTGAACCCAACTCTGAAAGAGAAACAATTAGCCCTTTTACCACGACATTCCCACCTACACATAACTTTGCTTTTTTCTCATTTTTCCGAATATACTCATTCTGCAACTTGGGGTTAAGTCAGTATTGCAATGTTTAGGTTATTGGAACTGTGAGTGGGCATTTGTGTACAGTTAAAATAATATTTTTATTTTTTTGATTCAATTCCCTAATGTTACAATTTTTTAATGTTTTACTTTAAGCTTTTAAGTTTAACTTACACATTTTAATATTCTATCCACAGTCTATTGGTATTCGTATTTATTTATAAGGGGACTGTCATTGATGTTTGGTCCCTTTTACAGATTTAGTCCTATTTAATATTTTAAATACTTTATTTTTCCAACTAATAAACCAAACTGAGAACTTAATCCTAATAAATTTAGCAAAGTAAACTTATAAATATGGTGATTCCCCAGTTATCCTAAACATTCCAACATGGCTGACACATTTTCTAAAATTTTCTTATACTTTCCATCTAAAAACCGTAAGACCCAATCAAATTCCAGAATATTGGGATTCATCTGTTGGATTCACTTATCTTGGAATGTCAAATTTCTAAATACCAAATTAAACCAAAGGTTTTGACATATTTGTTATGGGCTAAATTTAATATTTTATACTTTACCCTAAGCTTCCCTGAGTCAAAGACTATAACATGAAGGAAAGAGTCACTTCTTTCCTATCTCAGTGGATTATGCTGACCAAGGTCAAAGCCTAAAGTTGCTGTTTTTTTGAGATAAGCCCTTAAAAGAAGAGTTGATCTTCTGGTCCATGTGCCTAGGATTCCAGTAACTATTTACTTAATTTTTAAGTTTAATTTGAGTCTGAATCCTTATTTTTCTATGCCCCCACAATCAAGTGGTTTAATCACTTCATTGGATCATTCTACTAGATAATTCTTAATTAAATTAAAAGAATTAAATTCTAATTAAAAATTAAAAGAATTCATTTTAATATTCTTCAAGTTTGCTAAGGTCACAATATCTACAGATATTTAGATGACATTCAATTTTATTTAGTTATTTATTTTTCTTCTTTTAACTTTTACTAGTAAAGGATAGTTGACATATAATGTTATATTAGTTTAAGGTGTGAAACATAATGATTCCATAATCCTATGTATTATGGAATCCTCACCATAGTGTAGTTACTGTTTGTCGCCATACAACATTTTTATAATATTATTGACTTATATTCCTATGCTGTACTTTTCATCTCCATGACTTATTTCCTAAATGGAAGTTTATACCTCTTAATCCCCTTCACCTATTTCACCCAGTTTAGTTCTATTTTATATACTTCTCATGTTTTTATGTCATTCTAAATGACAATCACCATATAAATACTACTCTAGAACAATCTGATGTTCTACTATTTCATTTTCTATCTTGAAAATATTATTTTTCATTGTTTTTGCTTTGGTTTGTTACTCTGCTCCCACTCCAAGCCAGGCTCTTTTTTGTTTTATATATTAACATACCTAAAATCAGAACTCCAAAAAATATGTTTAGAAATACCTTGATCAATTTACTTTGCTTGCATTTCTTCTTTATAGATAATCAGTATGATATAAATCCATGTCTACCTAAGTCTAAATTTCAACATATATATAAAATAAAACATTAGTCACACTTAATTGGTCAACCATTTCTTTCTTAGTAGTATATAAAATGATGGTACATTTTAGAATCTAGGATATCTTAGATTTCATGAAACATACTGTCATTTATTCTAAAACTCTCTGAAAGAAGTGTAAAATTCCTTTTGGTAATATTGCCAAGCACATCAGGTCATAATCTGGCATTTCTCTGTATTCTAGTCTCGTCTCCTTGTTCTCTGAATCTCTTGGCCCAGCTTTTGCCATGGAACTTCCTTCTCTCTCCTCTTTTGAATCTTCTTCTTTTTTGGGTTATACCCTCATGGCAGAGCTCACTCTTGAGGTCTTGAATTTCTGAAAAATATTTTAGTCTCACTTCATTTAATAATAATAGTTCTTATTAGCAGTAGTAGTGATTTTTTTCTGTGCGGGTAGCCTTTTAAAAAATGTTATTTCTTTTTTTCCAGAACATTCGTCATTTAGTTGCTGCTTAATCTAGATAAGCCCCGATTTTTGTTTCCTATTTTCTACTTTTTATTCTGTTTTTCTGTTTTCAAATAGGTTTTCTCAAACTTATCTTTTAAACCTTCTGTTGAATTTTTGATTTCTGCTACTTTATGCTTCATTTCCAAGGGCTCTCTCTTGCATTCTAAATGTTCCTTCAAAAAATTGTATTACTTCCTGGTCCTCTTCTTTATAATGTTAACTTTATTTTATTATAGAGGTTTCTTCTGCTACCTGTATCATTCCTGTTTTATCATGTTCCTGTTGGTTTGTTTTGCTCTTTCACATTAAGTGCTTTTTTCAAGGTCAGGATCCTGGGCTGGCCAATTTGCCCAGAGAGGAATCCTCCAACCCTTGTCTGGGAGCTACAAGCCCATTGCCAGTGATCAGTGAGCTAAATGGGGGGAAGGAAGCAGAGGAATGGGCTCAGTTAATCCCATATTTTATCATGGTGTTATACCTCCCCCCAACCCTATCTCTGGGTCTCAGGCTGGAGGTTCTCAGAGAAAAAGCTTCTGCCTTTAGCCTGGATTGTGGGGAAGATATGGCCTGAGTTAACAAGTAAAGACCTGGTACTTCTGCTGGGGTGTTTCGGCAGGGGAGAAAGGCACAAAATACACTTTAATAAGTGAGGGGAAATTTTAAACACAACTATTACAAGAAGGAAAACAAGATCCAGTCATGTGAACCTTCTTTCCTACCCTTTTTTATTCATTCGGCAAATATTAAGTATTTACTTTGTTCTTGTAAAAGACTGCCCAAATACAGCGATCATCCTGAAGCCAGTCACAATTCCTATTTTAAGAGCTTAGAGATAAGACTGGAGAACTTTCTAGAAATCCTTATGTAATTAATTAACTAAGTACATTTACATTAAGCACTGTGGAGCAAAAGACAATGCTGTTTCAGAGTATTTAAGTGGAGGAATACCGTGTTCTGATGCTTGAGTGTGTGTATAGGACGAAGAGTTAACTAGATAGGGTTGGGAGACTAGAGACGGCATGGGGGCAAAGGGAATTCAAGATGTTTAAAGGACCTGTGGTCTAGAAATTGGAAGAGATTGGGCTTCCCTAGGAATGGAAATGAACTGAGAAACAAACTGAGGGTTTGGAGGGGAGAGGGGTGCGGGGTTGCTTGAGCCAGGTGGTGGGTATTAAGGAGGGCACGTATTGCATGGAGCACTGGGTGTGGTGCATAAACTATGAATCTTGGAACACTGAAAAAAACCTTAAATTTAAAAAAAAAAAAAGGAATGGAAATGAAGCTGATGTGGCTGGAATACAGTGAACCTGCCAGAGAGAAGCTATAGGGGAAGGAGAGAGGGTGGTGGGGCACTGTAGGCAGATTCCCCAAAGTTGGGCTAAAAATTCAGGGAGGAACTTGATCCAGTCTGTTTTTTAAAAGGTCACTGCCCTTGCTGATGAAGAATTTATTGAAGGGAGAACATTTAACTGCCGTGTGGGTGTAAAATTATATAATCTTACCAATAAATGATGTGGCAAAATAAATACAGAACCTATAAAAATTCACAGTCTGTTAATACAACTTCTACAATTTTGTCTAAAAAGTTAAAAAAAAAATAAAGACATAGAGGGGATGCCTGGGTGGCTCAGTGGGTTAAGCCGCTGCTTTCAGCTGGGGTCATGCTCTCAGGGTCCTGGGATCAAGCCTCCCCCCACCCCCCCACCTACCCCCCCAAATCGGGCTCCCTACTCAGCAGGGAGTCTGCTTCCCTCTCTCTCTCTGCCTGTCTCTCTGCCTACTTTTGATCTCTGTCAAATAAATAAAATCTTTAAAAAAAATAAAGACATAGAGGTATATACACATACATACATATTCACAGTTGTTTATAAAAATGAAATATTAGTAACAGTTCAAAAATGAAATAACTATAGCAACAATAACTACATGTATTGACTGTTCTGTGTTTATAGCTATTTTTGTATATTAACTTTTAAACTTCATTATAATTTTTGGAGATAGGTAATATTAATATTCCAATTTACAGAGAAAGCACTGAAAGGTTAAGTATCTTTTCAAGGTCACAGATGTGGTGGGTGGGAGACCTGGGGTTCCCGCCAAGGCCGGGCTTTTTACCAGGACATGAAATTACCAAGTGGCAACCAGCTAAGCAGTGAGCAGACCAGATGATGGAATATTCCACAGTAAATATTATAGAATGGAGTCCTCAAAGACTATTTCGTGACTTAGGTAAAATGTTTGTAACACAGTATTTAGTGAAAGAAAGCAAGACACAAAATTGACTATGAATGCTTTATGATTATGTACGATAAAAGGTATACACAAATGTGACCGGATTGTTAATCTGTATCAGACTGGAATTCTTTTGAACCTTCCTCTCCTTCCTGGATCATAGACTTCTGTCATTCTCACTCCGAGAGGGCCTTTTTCCAAGCCCTTTTCACATGGTATGCATAGATCACCCACATCAGAAACAGCTCTAAAGACTGTAAATCTCAAAGACGGAAGTTGCAAGCTAATGAGGTGCTGCATAAAAATATTCACAGGCTTGCTTGAGGAGCAGGTTTTTCTACTCCCTGAAAGACTTTGAGCTGCGAAGAGGAAGAAGCAGTCAGAAAGCAGCAGCAGATGGGAGGAAGGAACTGAAAGACCTCCATCCCCAGGGAGGAAAATAGAGCCTTCCTTTGCAAGTACCAGGCAAGTGTAGACACTGACTTCAAGCCAAAGAGTCCTCTAGTTGCTAATTCAGGAATCTCACGATTATCGGCTTGGTACCTCGGAGCATCTTTCCTCATCCAGCTGCTACCTGCAGACCGTCCCCTGACTGATGGAAAATCTGGGAACCTCTAGGGGATTTAGATGCCCAGCAAGGCGAAGGCTGGAATAGGCTTTGAGCTGGGACAACAGCTAACAAACAGCTCCTAATACAGAGGCATAGAAACAAAGAAGAGGAAATACAGCAAAATATCAGCCAGGCTCATATGTCAATGGTAATGCTATTTTCTTTAAGCTTAATTGTATTCTCATGATATCCTCTAATGTGTAATATTTATAACCAGAGAAAATTTTAAAAGAAAGGAAAAAAAAAACCTGGAATCTTCCTCAGGTTACGTACCTGTTCCGTGGCAACTTCATCTCCATACTGGGTTTGACCAAGACTTCACCTGTAGCCATGCTAAGGTTTCTCTTGCAAAGTCTGTCTGTTTTCCATTCAACTTATAAAGCAAATCAAAGGCCCAGAGCACTTCCCTGTAAGGCATTGGGAAGAGGCTGACTGAAGACAAAGCATAAACTGACACCCCCACAACTTCCCCACCCACACACTCCTGGGGTGACCTTCTTCCAGGAATCTCCCAACTATCGTAGTGTTATTGTCTTGCTAGAGGGAGGAAAACAAACTTGACAATGGCAAGACCTCTGGTATCTAGGGTCTCTCTTTGGTGCTCTTTAGCATATGAAAGTTCTCTTAAAGCCTCCCTTTTACTTACTACCCCAACCCCTTAGTATGTAATCAACGCACCCTCTCAGCCTTGGGGCAGCAGCTCTTTCTGACCTGGGGTCCTATCCCCATGCTAGAGTAGAATCATGTTTTTGCACCAGAGACAGTCAAGAATTGGTCCTTGGCTCCAAGACCTCACTTGCATTCTAAAACTTCATCACAGGCAGTAATAATTTTGCTTGGACACCCGAAGACATAGTCTAGAATGAGAGGAGCAATCTAAGGGGATCCTAAGCAATGAACTTGGAATTTTTTTTGGCTGTGTTGTACGTTGTATTGCCGGCCTGAATCTGGTCTATAATCTCTTCTCAGTACCTCCATCTAGAGTATTTATACCAGTCACACTTCTTCGTGTGACTAGTTAATGCCTGCCTCCTTTGTCCTTCTGTAGATTTGAAACTCTGTAAAAACAGAAATTCTGTTATTTTCTTACCACTGAATATTCAACCCCTGAGACTACATGTGGTGCATGGTTGTCTCCCATGAACACTGGCTGACTGAGTAAAAACCCAGACCTTATTTATCTATAGGGAAAGCGAGGTTCCCCCCACCTAGGCTATATTGCAGAGGTAAGCAAAAGTAAATATAACTCGAGGAAATTCTGACCTGTAATCAGGTTCCCCGCAGAGGCCTGCACGGCAGGGCTCTAGTCCATCCCCCATGTCATAGACAAAAGTCTGCTTCCTGGAGGATGTGGCCCCTCACCTGAGTTTTTAAGGGTGAAGAAGAATTAGCCAATTAAAACAGTGGATTAGAGGGTGTTAAAGTCCTGTGGTTGGGGAGTGTGAGATTTGGGGGCGAAGTTTTTGATATGACCATGAGGTGGCAGTAGTGAGTACAACTTTATGGGCAACACTGACCGGTTCACATTCAGGGCAGAATCCTTCAGAAGCCTGTCAGAAGGCTTTGGCCCTGAGGTTGCTAGTCTGAAGGGCAGAAGGAGGGCCAGGAAACTTGGTGTGGGGGAAGGGCGGAGAGGGCCGGCACAGCGTTGGCCAGGGGACTTCCCACCTGGGACCAGGCATCCGCCTCCCAGAGCTCCAAAGGGCAGCAGCGACTTGGGGACTTTATGGCCCAGGGCTTACTTCTTTATTGCCAGCAGAAGTGAGGTGAGGTTTGGGGGTATGCAAAGCAGGCAGGCTGTAAATGGCTAAAAATCTGCTTTTTGTCTATTTTTAAAATAAATGGATGTATAAAAATTGGAATTTGGCATCACACAGCTTATGAGCTAACAGATCTCAGTGGGTTGGGAAAAAGTAAACAACCTAGGCATCAGGACCCAGAGGCCGGCTCTGGCTCATTTAGAGAGCAGGCTCTGCCGGCTGCCTGGTGGATGTGAGCAGTTGGGAGGTCTTGTAGAGCTGGGCTGGTGGACCCAGCGGAGCAGGGCAAGAAGTAGGCACAGAGGAGGCCTGTGTGTCCTTCTCAAAGAGTTGAACTCTCGACTAAACGCAGTTTGGGGTGGGGGTGGGAGGTTATTGAAAGAACTTAATACTCCCAAGCCATCTGTACTGTGTAAAGATCTCTTCATGTGAATAAAATAGGTACCTTGACTTGAAAATACTGCCCCAGAGCCTTGCTACTCCAAATGTGGTGTTTGGACCAGCAGAATGGCTTCTGCCTGAGAGCTCCTGGTAAATGCACAAGGTCGCGTCCTACTCCAGCCCTGTGTTTTGTTTTTTGTTTTGTTTTTTATTCCAATATAATTAACACATGGTGTAATATTAATTGCAGGTGTACAATATAGTGATTCAGCAACTCTATACATTACTCAGCGCTCATCAGGGTACGTGTACTCTCAGCCCTTCACCTGTCTCCCCCCCCCCCCCACCTCACCTCTAGTAACCATCTCTTGTTCTCTGTAGTCAAAAGTCTGTTTCCTCATTTGTACCTTTTATTTCCCCCTTGTTTACTAAATACCACCTATGAGGGCAGTCAGGTGCTGTCTGTCTTTCTCTGACTGACTGATTTCACTTAGCGTGATACCCTCCAGCTCCAACCACGTTGGTGCAGATGGCAAGATTTATTCCTTATTCATGTCCAGCCTTGTGTTTTCAACGAGATACCAGTGGATTACACTTCGAGCATCATTGGTCTAAAGTAAATGGCCGTGGATTTACCTTTACACTTTAAGTGCAGAATTATTCCGAAGTGGTTCACTCTCATTAATGTTTAGTTCCTTCCGAGTTGCATATGTACAATATTTAAAGGGCATGTCTTGCAATAAAAAACAGCAGTATCCCACCCAATCCTCCATTCTGGCTGCCCAAAGGCAATCACTTTCCACTTTTAGGGGGTAATTATTTCATATTATGAACATCATGTTTATACTTCTACATTTTCGTATTAGGCTTTATCTACCAATTTTTCAATATAAAAGGTGAGTATTTAGTATTCTTTCACCTCTGCCTTTCATCCTGCATAATAAAAATTCTCCCTTATCTTCTCTAATTAGAGTCATAATTTTTACTTAAATCAACATTCAGCATTTATCTTGATATGGCTATGAAAATCCTATTGACAATTGAGTTTAGCATGGTATCGTTCTCTTGCTTTTTTGTCATTTTCTTGGAGCCCCCCCCCCCCCGCGCCTCAAATGATTATCCATGCATCCACTGCCTTTGTCCTAAGAATAAAATTTCTCAAACAAATGAGATATTTTCTGTCTGTTCTGGTTTGGAGTTACTTGAAAAGCTCTAAACCAGCCCAGTGGCTCTCAGAGCCCACTACCCAGCCATTAGCCTTAAAATCCTCTCAAAACCATCTTGGGAACACCCTCCATTTGTCTATTGAGGCTGGGTTCTTTTTCCCCTGAGTCCCACATTTCTCTTATATTTGTTTACTCCATCATTTTGGTGGCCCCTGTCATCCTAGGAATGCTCAGAAATGACATGTTTGAAATTTCACATCTTTATTCTACCTTAATTAGTATTTGGGGCTCCTACACCCCTCTGCCCAGAAGCTTTCAGAGTCTTCATTCTATCCTCACTCAAGTTCTCACAATTACAGTCCTGTACTCTGCTAGGGATCTCGCTCAATCTATAAAATTGGAGACTCAGCAGGCCCCTGTGTTCGTTTCATAAGCACTACAAAGTGTGGGGCTTAAACAACAGAAATTTGTTATTTTACAACTTTGGGGGCTGGAAGCCTGAGATCAGGATGTTGGCAGGGTTGGTTCCTTCTGAAGGCTGGGAGGGAGAATCTCTCATCACTCTCTGTTAGCTTCTGGAAGTTTTTTGGCAGTCTTTGGCACTCCTCGGCTTGTAGGTGATTCACCCAAATTTCTCCCTTTGTCTTAAAATGGACTTCTTGCTGTGTGCATCTGTATCTGTGTCCAAATTTCCCTTTTTTGTAAAGACACCAGTCATAATGGATTAAGGCCACCCCAGTGATGTCATCTTAATGTGATCATATCTTCCAAGACTGTATTTCTAAATAAAGTCGCATTCCGAGGCTTAGGACTTCCACATCTTTTGGAAGGAACAATTCAATCCATAACAGCTCCTTTGAACTAGAAATTGAATTCTTTGAGTTCTAGGAAACTTTCTTGAATATTTTATTTGAAAATTTTTTTACCTGTCTTTTGTTCTCTCTATAATATTTGTTATTTGGATCATGGAACTTGTGAAATGATCTTCTAATTCTGTTAACTTCCCCCCTATTTCCTGTGTCTTAATTTGAACGTCTGTATCTTCCAACATTTTTATTTATGTTTTTCTATCAGCTACAAACTCACAATACCCCATCAATCCACACATTGTCTACTTCCATGTGTATAATTGCCAGGAGTTCTTTTTGACTAATAATTTTGAATTTCTGAATAATAATTTTTAATATCATTCTGCTTATGTTTCAAGATGGCACTGTATTTCCTTTTCTCTTGACAATATTAAAGATCTGATTTGAAGTTTCCTTTATCCACTCTTGTTTGCTTCCTCACTTTCTTTTCTTTCTTTGTCTTGGTATATTCTCTTTTCATTAGTCCTTAAACTGTTTCTCATACATAGGAATAGATACAAAGCTGAATTGATGCACTCTGTGTGTCTCCTGGGCTTGTTAATTGGTACACTTCAGTCTTGGGTGGTTGAGATATTCTGAGCCTTCAATGAGGAAGGGAAGAAAAGATTTAATATTTCACTGAGTTTCTCTGTTTTCTTATCTTACACATCTCAGCTCTATCTGGTGTTTGTTCTCTTCTCTCTCATCACCTAAAGATGTCTTTGCCCTCCCCCACCAAATGAACCATACCCCTGGTATTCACATGTTTAGATTGTACACTTGTCTTGATTCTGGATGGGCCTTGTGACTCTCTTCTGACCAACATAATGTGGGAGAAGTGATGCTATGTGACTTCCAATTCTATGTCATAGACTCTTTGTACTTTCCTCTGGATGTCTCAGAATGCTTGCTTTAGAAGAAGCCAACCTCCGGGGATGAATTTCAACTCACCGGAGACTGCCAAGTGGTGATGAGGACAGGCTGGTTCCACGGAGAAGCTATGTGTAAAGAAAGAGCATCTGGTCATTTGCTGGCTGTTCCAGTCGTCCAGCAGAAGAGCCAGGCATGGGAGTGAGCCCTCCGTCTTGAACAGCCAATTCATTCAAGTCTTCAGAGACTCCAGCCCAGCCACCATCTGTTCATAACTGTATTAGAGAACTCCAGTGGGAATTGTCCAGCTGGGCCTGGTCAGCCCATAGGTATAATAGTAGATGATGATTCTGTGTTACTTACATTTGGGGAAGTGATTTGTTACAAGCCAATAGACCTCTCCCATTCAGCAGGACCCCTGTGTTATTCCCCTCCAAAGCCTGTGTCTCCAATTTTAAGTTGAGGTGAGACAGAGCTGGTCGGCTAGATCTGCAGAGTAAGGGCGGACAACCTGAGAGTCTAGCGGCCCCTTAAAATGGTACTTGAATTCACCCACTGAACACATCATCCCCACTTTCCAGCCACGCCATGACCCTTACGGCCATCATTTCTGAACCATTTGGTATTCTGTCATTATGTCAGGTTACTTCATGCACAGTTTCTAGCATGGAAGCTTAGAACTCACGTTTCTCAAGTTTTCTAAGCAGCTACCCCATCTCCATCTACTTTCTGGCTTCCAAAATTCTGTTTCAGTTATTCTCATGTTCTTTTTGTCTTTGTGATTTTATGACTTTTAAGGATTACTTTGTTTTGGTGGAGAATCTCTAATCAAAAGTCCCCAGAAACCACTTTATTAAAGGGTATCACTCAATGCAGAACATTGTAAACAAAATGAAGAGGGACTTCAAACAGATTAACGCTCGTTACTTACCAAGAAGTAACTTTGAAGGCCCACTTTATAATTTGGGACATCACCTTCAACCACTGGGGTTCCCTGAAGGACTAGCCCAGGTAGGTTTTTAAGTCCATACTTAATAAGAGACAATACACTGACAGGCCAAGAAATGCTTAAAAGCACCCTGCCAGGGAGTCTGAATAAATATTATCTGAATCTATAATAAGACTTCAATATAGCTCCTCTTTCCCTCAATGCCTTTCTCTTCCCCTGAACTGTTCTGCTGCATTGTGGTTCTGTAATTCATGTATAATAAAGACATACTCAGAAGTAATTTGCTATAGTAGTTTTATTACAGCTCATTATGGAAGTATTTTTTTTTTTCTGTCACAAGTAATAAAAATAACGACTCCCAGCTTCTTTCAAGTCACATTTTTTGAGAACTTAGCTAGGTACTCTTAAATTTTTTTAAAAAAATCATATTTTGCTTATGAAAAGCAATGTGACTGTCCACAAGTGGTTCAAGAGAGCAGGGAAGCTCCGGGAAGTTTTGAAGGACAGAATTAGGTAGCAAATAATTTAAGCAACATCAGTCTGTTAGGATTTCCCTTTAATTTTTATGTCTGAACATACAATTATAGTTTATTCAAGTCCTTAATATGATTTAATAAGAAATCCACAGACAGACCTTTACTTTTAAATGTAGTGTAACAAGGTAATCATGAGGCTTTAATTTTGTGTTAATTATCATAATATGCTTGTAGCATTCATAAAAATCCTCTGGAATCTCCAGGGAATGAAAGTATTACATTCTGCTGCCCCCTGGCAGACATTTTGTTTACAAAATAATGTGAACTGCCCTAAGGAAAATGAAAACAAGATAGAGGCTGCCCGGTCCGTACGCCTCCAGGGGAGATAGAATATTCTTTTTGGTGTTGGTCATCCTATGAGCAAATATTGTCTCTAGTTGAAATTTATTTGAATGAGGATTTTGCTGAAGCAGAACCAGCTCATCTAAATTCTTGGCTTCACTTTCTCTTAAGTGGGAAGAGTTCATATTAAATGAATGCCAAAAGAAGGTAAGTGTCATAAATAAATAATCAAAGAGAAATACTACCATCACGGTTTTAGGCACTTCATTATGAACCAAAACTGTGAGTCATGAGCAAGCTATATATAGGTAGAGTTGAGATATCCAGCCCATATACCTTCTAGAAGAGCAGAGGAATCAAGCTGGGCTGGTGGGAGGCGTGTAGATAACACCACCTGAATCACCTTGCCTATGTTATGTTGCTGTCACAACATATAAGAAATAACATGTGATCTGCAAACTCTCTACAGGAGAGTCTAATCCAAGTGATAAAAGATCTGTAGATGATTTCCAAAGCAGGAGCAAAATAAAAAATGTGAATACTTCATATGTGTTTCCTTTTTTTGCTTTTTTCCTTTTTCTGCCTTTCTTTTTCTTTTTCTGCTTGCTTTTTTTGAGTTGAAGAAGCAATGAGCTACCTTAATGGTGACAAAGGAGTAGAAATCTTCAAAGTCCTTGAGTTGTTTCAACTGACAGATTTGTGGGGAATACTTATCAAGAAGTCAAGCAGGAAATAACCTAGTTTTGCCTGCATCTCGGTGTTGTCAAGATGACTCTGGAGCTGGGAGGTGAGGAAAGATTGAGGGAGACCAGAGAAGGGTCTAATTTGAATATCAGTCAGTTTCTGCTGTTGCCTGCTCTGGTCCCCCAGGATTTTTACTGATTTCCAGATAGGATAGTTTTGTTTTAGGTTTTATTTCAGATGATCAGGTTTTCTTCCAAATCTACGGACTCTAAAACTGGGATTTACCAGGGAATCTTTATTTTAACATCTTCAGGTGATATTTAGGCAGAAATGGATCTTGGTGAAGTAGTTTTTGTTATACTTCCTGTTTTTAACTGTATTGTCTCTTGGAATTTGTTGGTAAAGAATATCCATATGATACCATATTGTAGACGGTGGCAAATTTCCTAGATTCTTCTCATGGCTCCTTGGACAAATACCAGACATGAATCCTATATGAGTATACTCAGTGTAAGAGCTGCCTGTGTTTAAAAAAAAAAAAAAAAAAAAAAAAAAGTAATTGGAAGAGCTATGTAGGATTCTTCCTTTAATGAAAGCTTCTGAGAGATTCAGCCTGAGTTTTTATTCCAAGACTAGCATTGCTACTCTTAGCAATCTTTTTGTTTATGAAGTTCAATGTACTGTTCTCAGACTAATGAAAATAGGTTAGAGGGATTAGTACCAAAGTTCTAAAATACTTCTTTTTGTGCGGCTAGCCCTGAGTTAAATGATTTCTGCCTACATACAAATGTAGGCATACCTACCCAAATAAGTTTCTGACTTACATGTATTTCATTGTCTGTGTCATTGCTTGTCTATTTACACTGAATTATGTGATACATTTTTGTTATTTAGGGGTTTTCATTATTTATTATTATGCATTTTATTTTTCTCTATATTTTGGGTTATGTTTCTTGGAGAAGACATTTACTGAGGAAGGAGACTAAACAAACTGATCTCTGGAAACTCATTCCAATTCTCAGATACTATGATTGAATGATAACTTACAATTCTTAGAACTAGAATATTCCTGGAGATTCTATAGATCCTAAATAAGTAATTGGAACCATCTTTGATCGGTTATTTTTTTATTTTGTATGAGTAGATTTTATTCAGTTAAAGTGTTTTTAAGTTTGCTGAAAAATTGCACAGGAAGTTCCCCTATGCCTTCTGTATGCCTTTTCCTTCTATGGTTTCCCCTATTATAAACATCTTACAGTCATGTACATTTGGTATAATTGATAAACTAATATTGATAGGTTATTATCAATTAGGATCCATAGTGTACATTAAGTTTCACTCTTTGTGTTGTATAGTTTATAGTTTTTGAAAAAGGTATAATGCCACACATTTACCATTACAGTCTTGTACTGTGTAGAATAGTTTCCCTGCCCTAAAAATCTGTGCTCCACTACCTTCTTCCCTCAGAATCCTTCATAACCATCAATCCTTTTCCTGATTGTATACTTTTGCCTTTTCTAGAATGTCATGTAGTTGGAATCATACAGTACCAGCCTTTTTGAACTGACGTCTTTTACTTACTTTTACTAAGACTACTTAGTCTTACTTAGTATTTCAGGTTGTTTCTTCTTCTTTTATCTTGTCTTCCTATCCCTGAATAATATTGCATTGTATGGAGTGCCCCAGTTAATCTATTCACTTTTTAAATGGTATCCTGGTTACTTGCATTTTTTGGGCAATTATGAGTAAAGCTGTTATAAACATTACTATGCAGGATTTTGTGTCTCATAAACGTTGACCTCATTTGGGTAAATACCTAGGAGCATGGTTGCTGGATTGTATGGTAAGCCTATGTTTAGCTTTGTAGGAAACTGCCCAATTGTCTTTCAAAGTGGCTGTACCATTTTGCACTCCTACCAGCAATAAATGAGAGCTCCTGTTGCTTCACATTCTCACTAGCATTTGGTGTTAGTCTTTTGCATTTCAGCCATTCTTATAAGTATGTAGAACAGTATTCAATAAGCTGTTTTAATTTGTATTTTTTGATGACAAATACTATGGAGCATTTTTCATATGCTTATTTGCCACCTGTATAAATTCTTTGGTGAAGATTGTGTTCAGACCTTTTGATGCTTTTTTAATCAGGTAGTTTGTTTTCTTATTATTGAGTTTTAAAAGTTCTTTATATATTTCGGATATGCTCTTTGATCAGATATTTGTTTTACAAATATTTTCTCCCAGCTTATGGCTTGTCTTTTCATTCTGTTAACAGTGTCTTTCACAGAGCAGATGTTTTAAATTTTAATGAAGTTCAACTTATCAATTATTTATCTTATGGATTGAGTCTTAAAAACACGTCCATGCCCAAGGTCATCTAACTTTTCTTCTGTGTCCTATATTATCATCTAGAAATTTCATAGTTTTGCATTTACATTTATATCTATGACATACACTGAGTTAATTTTTGTCTTGGGTAGAAAGTCCCTGTTTAAATTTAAAAAAAAAAATGTGTTTTGCATGTGGATGTCCAGTTATTCCAGTATCAGTTTTTGAAAAGACTATCCTCCATTGAATTGCCAGTGAGAGACTATTCCTCCATTGAATTGCCTTTTGCTCTCTTGTTGAAAATCAGCCAACTATATTTGTGTGGACCTATTTCTGGGCTCTCTTTTTCCATTGATCTATTTGTCTACTCTTTTGCTAATACTACACTGTTTCTCTTAAAAAGATTTTTTAATTTATTTTAGAGAGAGAATGTATGGCAGGGATGGGGAGGGACAGAGGGAAAGAGAGAATCTCAAGTAGAATCTCCCCTGAGCAAGGAGCCCAACACCTCTCAACCCAGGGCCCTGAGATCATGACCTGAGCTGAAATCAAGAGTCAGATGCTTAATGCATGAGCCACCCAGGTCCCCCAGTACTACTCTGTCTTGATTATTGTAAGAAGTCTTGAAGCTGTCCGTTCTCTGTGTTCCACTTTAGAATTCTGTTGGCTCTTCTGTGTCTTTTTCCTGTCCATATAAGTTTTAGAATCATTTGATTGACATCCACAAAATAACTTGCTGGAATTTTCATTGGGATTACATTGGATCTATAGATCAAGTTGGGGAAAACTGGCATCTTAACAATATTGAGTATTCTCACATAGAAAGATGAAATATCTCTCCATTTATATCTTGATTTTCTTTCATCAGTGTTTTAGAGTTTTTGTTGTTGTTTTTAAGAGAGAATGCAAGGTGGGAGAAGGTGAGGGAGAGAGAGAAAATCTTAAGCAGGCTCCAGGCTCAGCGTGGAGGCTGACAGGGGGGCACCCCTGTCCCTAGAGTTTTCTTATTCAAATTATCTTAGATTTATACTTAAGTGTTTTATTTTTGTGTGTTTATGTAAATGACAGGGTGTTTGTAGTTCAAATTCCATTTTTTTGTCTTTGATTTTGAGGAAAACAATTGGTTTTTGTATATTATCTATCTTGTAACCTTGCTATAACCTTGTATTATTTCCAGGATTTTATGTTGTTGTTGTTAATTCTTGGGGTTTTCTACAAAGACCATCATGTCATCTATGAACAAAACATTATTTCTTTTCTTGTTGTATGTCATTATCTAGGAATCCCATATGATGTTGAATAAGAATTGCTAGAGGGAACATCTTTTTTTTTTTTTTTTTAAGATTTTTCATTTGGTTATTTGACAGAGAGAGAGTGAGCTCACAAGTAGGCAGAGACACAGGCAGAAGGGGAGGGGGAAGCAGGCTCCCCGCTGAGCAGAGAGCCGGATGCAGGGCCCAATTCCAGGACCCTGAGATCATGACCTGAGCTGAAGGCAGAGGCTTTAACCCACTGAGCCACCCAGGTTCCCCAAGAGGGAACATCTTTACCTACTTCACAATCAAGAGGAAAAGTGTCTGATTTCTCATTATTAAGTCTGATGTCATCTGCAGGTTTTTTGTAGATGTTCTTTATCAAGTTGAGAAAGTTCCTTTCTATTCTTACTCTGCTGAGTTTTTATTATGAGTGGGTGTTGGATTTTTCCAAATGCTTAAGAAAAATCTATTGATATGATCATATGAGTTTTTTTCTTTAGTCTCTTGATTACATGAATAATTGATTTTTTTTTCTGAATGTTGAACAAGCCTTGCATGCTAGAATAAATTGGTTGGTTATGTTGTATGCTTCTTTTTATACATTATTGGGTTCAATTTGCTAATAATTTGTTGAGAATTTTGGAATCTATGTTTAAGAGAGATACTGGTCTCTAGGTTTCCTTTCTTGTAATGTCTTTGATTGATTTTGGTGTTAAGCTAATGATGGTTTCATAGAATGGATTTCCAAGTATTTCCTCTTCTGTTTTCTGGTAGAAATTTTGGAGTATTTTTATTACCCTCCCTTAAGTGTTTGACAGAATTCACCAGTGAAACCATCTGGACCTGATGTTTTCTGTTTTAGAAGTTTTTACTTATTGGCTTGATTTTTTTTTTTAATCTATATATGTCTGTCAAGGTTATCTGTTTCTCTTATATGAGTTATGATCGATTTTATCTTTCAAGGAGTTGGTGTATTTTACCTAAGTTATCAAAATTTTGGACATAGAGTTGTTCATAATATTCTTTTCTCATTCTTTAATGTCTGTGAGCTCAGTAATGATACCTCCTCTTTCATTTCTGATATTAGTAATTTGTTATTTCTTTCTCTCCCCTTGGTTAACTTGGCCAGAAGTTTGTCAATTTTGTTGATCCATTCAAAGAACCAGCTTTTTGGGTTCACTGATTTTTCTCTATTGATTTTCCATTTTGGATTTTATTTCTCCTGTAATATTTATTATGTCTTTTTCTTTTCTTTTTTTTTTTTTTTTTTGATGCTTGTTTTGAATTTAATTTACTCTTCTTTTCCTGGTTCCCTAAAGCTAATTTATTATTGATTTTAGATCTTTCTTCTTTAGTAATACATGCATCTAATGCTATAAATCTCCCTCTAAGCAATGCTTTTCCTGCATTCCACAGTGAGCTGTATTTGCATTTTCATTTATTTGAAATTTTAAAAAATTTTCTTGAGATTTTTTTTTGACCTATGTACTGTTTTGAAAGGTGTTGTTTAGTATCCAGATGCTTTTGGATTTCCAGCTTTTTTTTTTTTTTTCCTGTTATAGAGTTCTAGTTTATGGAGTCTATGTAAATGTCTATCTCTGGACAATGGTGATAGCGACAAGCAACAAGGATATAATTGCCACCTTGCCTGTGCAACCTCTTCATCTGACCCATCTGCCTGTTAAATTGAGACTCTGTAGTACAACCTTGACATTTCCCTCTGCCAAGGGCTTTCACCACCTGTGCAAATGTAACTGTGTTTATGTAGGTTGGAATGTCCAGCCTAGAGACCTCCAGAAGTCACCCTGCCCAACGATTTTGCTCTGATTCCTTACTATTTTTGTTCCTGCTTGTCTCGGGGGATTGGTGATAGCCAGGGGAAACTCCCGGTGACATATTCCTGCTAGGTTAGGGACATGTAGATAGACCTTCTGATATTCTAAAGGCATATGGGATCCTCCAGGGTATGGAGGAAGCCCCCATATTCACTCTGATCCATTCCTAGTTCTCTAGATGGTTTGGGTGCCCTTCTTCCTGGACCATGAGGAACAAAAGGTGAAAGTCATAGTGAGCTGTCCTGAGCCTTCCCCAACATGGCCTGAGCTCAGCCCAGCATACTTGAGTCTCCCCACACCTGCATAGGTACCCTTTAAGGAAGGCATTGTTAACTGAGCTTGCCAGGAGACACAACCAGGAGTATGTATGGTGTGGCCCAGACCCTGGTTGTGGAGGGCAGTAAGGCTTCCAGCTGACCAAGTGATCCAAAGAACCCATTGGAGCTTCATGTGGCTGACTATGGGCAAGGGCCTGACTTCCATGTGTGGGATCTCTGTTGATGAGTCAAAAATAGCCCCCCATGAGCAGGGACTGTGAATGCACCAAAATGTGCTTAATTTTGGTGAGTGTTCCATGTGAGCTTGAGAAGAATGCATATTTAGCTTTTGTTTGGATGATGTATTCTATAAATGTCAATTCAAACCACTTGACTGATGGTGTCAGCAAGTCTCTATATGCCTCTTTGTCATTGTATGTAGACACTTAACTTAGATTTTAGCCAATTTTTCATTGTGTCTTTGTAGTAGCTTCTTATGAATTATAACTCTCATTTACCTTTACTCCATGTGGTTTATTTTGGTGGGAAACATTCCCAGAAGTTGGTTGCAGTTCATGTAAAGCTAGCTCCAGGGGCATGAGGTCTGCATGTCCTATGTGGCCCATGGTCTGGGGCCTTCACATCTGGTTTAATGCTCTATTGTTCCTTCCTTAAATACTTAATAATTTTATCTTTGAACTTATGATTTGTGAGTGAAATCCAGCAGAACAATGAAGCACATTCATGAGTAGGGGAGGCAGACACAGTATCCATATCTACCTTTCCTTGCCACTTCATCGCATAGAGCCTTCAGGATACCCTACAAACACAGCATTTTGATGGAACCACCATGTGTAGTGTTTTAGCCAGACAGAAACAGAATACAAGTTAAACATGTTACATTGAGTAGGCAGGGACACTAAGAGGCCAGGGAGCCCATAATTTCCCTTAGAACAGGAACTTACTTCAAATAAAGGCAGTGGCATTTTAAAAACAAATAATCAAGGAACCCTATCATAACCTTTATCCCTTGCATGAGCCAACCACTGAAAAAGCAAATGATAATGCAGAGGGAAAGGCAAGCCATATGGCAACCCATTGTTCCTTTTCCTTTCAGTCCTTCCTTAACTCTTCAGTAAGCTGAAGATAGAGAATGTTGGTAGAATATATATATATATATATATATATATATATATATATATATGCAAAATAAAAACAGTTAAGTTAGTCTTGTATATAACCCTGGTGTTTTGATAAAAGTAAAATACATACACGTGCATGAGCTATAAATATGAATTGAGCAATTTAAGTGACTTCACATGTGAGTTAAGTATCCTTATGTTCACATTTAAAATTGCTATTGAACAATATAAGGACAAACGGTTAAATTTGTGTTGATACTTAAAATTTTTAATTGTTCTTTAGTGTAACAATAGCAAAGCAATAAAGAGCACCATGGCAAATTAAAAGAAACACCTTGAAAGAACCGAAAAGGTTTTGTATCATAGTACCTTTAATCACATGCTTTTCTTCTTTTTATAGAAGGGCCCCACATTTTTATTTTGCACAGGGCCCTGCAAATTATGTAACCAGCTCTGAACTCTTGAAGAAACAATATTAATTAAATACAACAAAGAAGTTAGTTGTACTGAAATAGTGATTGCATTCAAACATTTGCTGAAAGTTAAAACTTACCTTGGCAGCAGAGAAACTGCATAAGATGTTACAAAGACAGTGATAGATTTTTTTTGACAATTCAAAAACAAAAACTGGGGCACCTGGGTGACTCAGTGGGTTAAAGCTGCTGCCTTCAGCTCAGGTCATGACTCCTAGAGTTCTGGGATCGAGCCCCAAATCTGGTTTTTTGCTCGGCAGGGAGCCTGCTTCCTTCGGTCTCTCTGCCTACTTGTGATCTCTGTCTGTCAAATAAATAAATAAAATCTTTTAAAAAAAAAAACACTTTTGTACCTAAGGAGAAATATAAAATTTTAATGATAAATCAGTAAATGACAGGTCAGGAAATAATTTTATATTTAACAAGATTTTCCAAATCATTATGTAAAGCATCCTAATAGACAAACTGGCAACAATTATCAGCAGGCAATTTATAAAAGAAGAAATACAAAATATGAATCACCATAGGAAAAACATACCTTTAAAAATAAATTTAAATGAGTTTTTGTTTGTTTTAAATACCAAGTTGACATTGGCTGATGTGCAATGAAATAATCATACACATTCACTGCTTCTGGACAAATCCAACTCACTAAAGACTCATTGGAGGACCGTTTGGCAACGTGTGTTAGGAGCCTTCAAAGAAATCATTATGCTTTGATCCATATTTAATTTCTAGGAATTCTAGTTAAGCAAATTAAGAGAGATTTATTGAAAGGTTTTTGTGGCAGGGGTGCTTATTACTTTTCAATATATTTTTTAAAGCTTTTATTTATTTACTTGAGAGAGAGTGAGATGGAGAGCATGAGAGGAGAGGGTCCAAGGGAGAAACAGATTCCCCGCTGAGCAGGGAGCCCAATGCAGGATGATGCGGGATTCTATCCCAGGACTCCAAGATCATGACATGAGCCAAAGACAATCACTTAACCAACTGAGCCACCTAGGCGCTCTTATTTTTCAATATTACAAGTAAGGTATGGTGGTAGTTTTAAAATAGATCTATACATTTTTCACCTGCTCCCTCCAAAAGGTGAAGCCCAAATCATCTCCCCTCGATTGAGGGCAGGGCTTACTGCCTTGGTTCTAAGTAGATTAGGGTAGAAGTGATGTTGTGTGACTAGGTTATAAAGGCATCATGGGTTCATCCTTGCTTGCTGTCTTGGTTTATTTGCTCTGGGGGAAGACACTCAAGCAACCTTCTGGAAAGGCCCAATCAGCAAAGAATTGGAGTGTCCTGCTGGGAGTCTGTGGGTAAGCTGTCTTATAAGTGACTCCTCCAGCTCAGCAGGTTCTCCAGCAGATTTGATGCATCTCAAAATATCAGTAGTGGGTAGGAATGCTGTACGGAATCTTTGACAGGATCTTATAGGGAATCACAGAGATCATGATATGGGAACAAAGTATTGCCATTTCATGTCATTTGAGCTGCCAATCAAACTGGTGTTGTTTGACCCACCACCCTATAAATTTGTACACTTAAAGCAGCACTCATTATCAAACGTAAGGAGTAGATACTAGATGAGGCTCAAGTTGTTCCTGAAAGCGCAAGGTGCATAAGGAGGTGGTGCAGATGCCCATGGACTCTATGATACTGTCTTCTTCCTCAGCTTTTTCTTGTAGGGAGTTCTCTATGATCAGTTGACTATGAAAGAAAGAACTAGAGCCTGACTTTACAGACATGTTCTGCAAAACACACAGGCACCACCAGGACAAGCTGCAGCATGAGAGAAATTCAAATTGTTCATTCTTCCTAAAAGGAGAGGTGGTCGGAATTATGGCTATATACGTGTTTCTGGACTGTAGCTAATGTCACAGTCCCAAAGACTGTGGCTAGATGGGAAGTTTATTAGTGACAAGGAGGTTGAGGGAAACAGTATTTAGATAGACCTAGCATGAAGATATTTGTGCCCCATAGTGCTAGCATGGTTCTGTGGATGTTGGTGAGCTTCCTTCTAGCCACTTCTGTCACTTACCATTGAGCTCTGTAAAAAGAGGCCAAGTGGCAGGAAGGAAGGTTATGCATGGGCTCAGCAATGTGAACTTGCACTCCCCAAGGCCAACCGGACTATAGCCATGCTGAGGACTCAAACTGCTTCCCAAAATGCCTCCTCTGCTGGCAATTCTTCTGTCAAAACTACCATGTGTGAACTTACGGGACACTTTATCCATCATCATTGGTATTCACACATCATTGCTTATGACCAAGAAAACCACTTTATAGCAAATGAAATGCAGCCATGACTCCTGCTCATGGAATTCACTGATATTACCATATTCATCATTGCCCGGGAACAACTGACTTGATAGACTGGGGGACTGGTCTTTTAAGGATTTAAGGATGGTACCAGCTAGGGTGCCGTATCTTGTAGAGCTGGGGCAGTATCCTCCAGGATATGCCCATATGCTCAAAATCCTCATCCTGTATTTTGTATTATTTCTCCCATATTTGATATTATTTCTCCCATATTTTGTATTATTTCTCCCATAGCCCCAGTCCAGAAATCTTGGGATGGAACTCTGGGCTCTGCTCAGTAGAGTTTTTAATCCCAAAGGGAAGAATGCTTACCCCAGGGGATATAATTCCATTGAATTGGGAATTGAGATTGCTATGTGACCAATTTTGGCATTTAATGACATTGAATCAACAGACAAAGAGAGGGATTCTTGTACTGGGTGGGGTAAATTTTCAAGGGACAATTGACTGCTGCTACACAATGAAGGTGGAGAGGAAGATGTCTGGAATGTAGAAATTCATAACCCCTGACTTTTTCTCTTCCCCTTTAATTTGAATGCAGCTTACTCTAGTAAAAATTGATGCTTGTGTGTTTGCTTAACTTTTTCTTGACTGTTTTCTAACCATTCATGAAGTATACATTTTGCCGAATATAGGATTAAATTTATTCATTTTACAGTTATTGAATGAATAATGAATAGGAAATTTGGAGTCAGAAATTACTCAGCACAGGGGCATGAATCAGGATTTGTTCCCCTAAAAATCTCGGCTCCTAATTCTCCCTTATAACTAGCAACGTATTTCCAGAGTAATAAGATAAAATGAACCACAAGCAGTCACTCCTTACCACAGTCACTTTAATTCTGTACACATTCTTCCATATTTTTGATCCTTTTTTGTTGCCCTCAATGCTCCTTTCCTTTATCTCTACATTAGCAGTGTGGTTGCTGAACAAATTGCTTCAGGCTTTTAAAGGGAATAGACAAGTCTTCTTTTTGTCATGATTAACTTTTAGGATTTATGAAGGAAGCTGCTCATAAGGTGTGGGCAGAAATCACCAACTACCCATATGTTGCTGGCACTGATAACATGTAAAATCCAAGGCATACGTCTGCACAATCAAGCTTGCATAACTATTAAGAACACTTCATTTGAAGGTTGGAGGTTTTCTTTTGTGTCCTCTTATTTTTTCTTACCAATTATTTAACCTCTAAAAGGGCTACCACCATCTATCTTTCATTGTCTTGGAAAATATTTTAAAATAATGTCAAGTAGGAAGAATTAAATGGATATGGTGAGCGTGAGTTGGAAATTTTGAATCCAATTCAGTTTTTCAAAAATTCACAATAAAAATCAACTTGGACTAGATGGTAGTTAGGTTATAAAAAATACTATTTTTGTGTGTGGGTGGAAATGTTCACAGGACTTTTATTGGCTTCATTCTGAAATATGAATGGTATTCTGTTGTTGAGACCTAATCATATCTCTTAAAGGTATTTCAAGGAAAATATGTGGCTAAAGTCCTCTAGGTAAAATATTTCTACTTCCATTTTGAAAAGGAGAGACTACTGGAGTTCAGAGAGCTAAAATGGCATGCCCATAAGTCACATATGTGATGGGATGGGGCTGAGAATCCAGATTCTTTCCACCCATGCCCATGCTTTAAACACTCAGGAAGGGAAGGGGGTGCAAAATGCTTTTTAAAATAGCTTGTCTTTGTTTACTAGGCTCTCACAGCCTGAGTGATTACTGGCACATCTGCCACTTGAGAAGGCATAGAACAGATTGTGGATATAAGAGTAGGGGTAGATGGTAGGGAAGCTCACTGAGAAATGGTTGGAGCCCAAAGAAGGGGAGCTATCCATTCTAATGCCTGAGTAATTCTAGGGACACATTTTTATTCTCACGGGAGAAACCAAGGCAGTGGTCGCTGAACCAATCTCTGAAACATGTAAGCCAATTTCACTTCTTTACTTGTACCTGAATTTACGACTGGTGTGGTTTTGTTGTGAAAGGCTGGTTTCTTTAGAATCTACGACACTGTTGCCTAGTTCTTAAAAAAGCAAGCATTTAAGTGAGAGATCTTCAGGTAGACCAGTTATATTCTACAGACAGAGATCAGTAAGATAGGGAAGGACCTGACGCTAGGAGAGTGGAAATTACCTTAACTAATGTTGCAGATTAATTTTAAATAGAAAATATTGATTAGTCTGTCTTATGAGAAATTTAGGAACCCCTAAATTTTGCAGTGTAACATCTAACCAAATCACATTTTGAAACAAATTATTGAATTGGGAAGCAAAATTGAAATACCAGTTTCATTTGCACCTCTTTGAGAACAGTTGTGTAGCACAGAGAAGGACACTATGAAGTAACTCAGAAATTGAGACTCAGGAGTCAAAGTGTTAATGGTTTGAATGTAGTCTCCATCAGTTGACACCTACATGACCCTAGGCAAGTTGTCCACCACTCTAAACTTCATTTTTGTTATCTGTAAGATGGGAATGATAATTGCAACTGCCTCTAAAAGTAGAGGTAAAGTCAGCCCACATTATATTTAAGCTTTTATTCTGCTATATTTACATTGTGTGGCTAATGGAACATACTATTGGCAAGAATTAGGAATATATTTTTTCTCTTTGTTACCACAAAATCAAGATCAGAAACCATGAATGTATATGTCATAGGCAGTGGGAATGGAGTAGTCACATGGTTGGCTTGATTCGTGTTTGGGAGTTGGTATTTGCATTCAAACAAGCAGAAAGGGACTGAGAGGGATGGTGACGAACTAACTAATAATGTGCCTAGTAGACTGGGAAGAATGTGGAAGGAAGTAGAGGATTAAAAAGGGTGAAATACAGGAGAAGTCTGAGAAGTTCAAAGGCTGAATCCAACGCTAAGTGGAGATTGAAAGTATGGTAGGTGAGAGCTGGGAGGACAGAAATTATGCTGACCAGGTTGAGAACTGGTACATAGGCTTTCTGTGGTGGAGCAGTTGTGGTTAATGACAAAGCCCGAGGTGCAGTCATGTTGAACAGAAGGGGAGAAGGGGCCAACGCAATTGATCGTGAAGGTCAAGGAATCATGAAGATGATTGGTTTACATGTTCATAGAAGTACCCAGAAAGACAGTAAGGAGGTGGTTTGAAAACTGAGCAAGAAGGGGGGTAAATTATATTAGAGGAAGGATGAAGGCTTCAATAGCCAGGAAATTCAGATCTTCACAGAGAAGTGTTTCTTTCAGGAAGTTCATCCAACATTTAGTAGCTAGAAGACAAGCTAGCAGCCCTTATTCTTGAGGCATGTGGGATTTCTGAGAGTCTGAACTTGAGATTGAAGGACAGCAGTACTTGGAGGGGAAAACCAAGTTTAAGAAAAGACTAGGAGGGGAAGAGGCTGGAGAGTGATGATTCTCACCTGCCTACATCAGAATCATCCCCAGGGCTTTTAAAAATCACCCACGTCTGAGCACTTCCAAACCAACTGTGTCTAATTCTCTCAGATGGGTTTTGTCAACTCTATTTTATAGAAATTCAAAATTACTTAATGGGTTGTTTAGGTGAGAAGTTGCTTAGATCAAGAAGGAATCAGCTGGAGGGAAGGATAGAGAAGACAAGACTGAGCATGGTAAAAGAGGTGACCTCAAGGGGCAGGCCTTTGAGGCTGTAATGGGAAGAGATCTCAGTGCAGCTTTCTAGAACCTTCCATCGCTCTCAGAGCCAACATTGTGTGGTGAAGGTGAGGAAGACAACACCTGCTGTGAGGAAAGGTTAAAGTTGTAAACTGTTTTTTTTTTTTTCTTTTATCTCCCTCCTGCTCTCTTTCTTTCCTTCTCTTTCCTGGTCTCTCTCTCTTGAATCCAGAAGTCAGTGGAACTTCGCAGCTCCTGTGAAGTGTAAGTGACTTTCTCAGCCTTGATTACCAGTGATCTTTATCCTGTGCCTGCTTGTACTATTCCCTTTCCCCTGTACTCAGAGACCAACCCCAGCCCCTACACCTGTTTTCTCAGAATCTCTTCTCACAAAGCAACAAGTTAGGTTTCTAAAACAACAGCATTTGAGTTTAAGGGTGACCTGGATGGTGGATGGAACCCCTAATGGGAGATGCTTCTTAACATCCTCTGTACCAAGAGTCTGGACACACTCTACAATCAAGGAAGTGAACACTGCTGGGCTAGGTGGTTCCCTGGTCATGGGAGACCCTCTATTCAGATTCCTAGCCACCCACACCCTTCTCTTTGGCAGTAGCTAGTCAATCATTTTCATTCATATGGCTGTATACTTAGCTATGTGTGTATAGTCACCTCTCTTAAAAATCTACCTTGGCCATAAATTCTTATGACCTGCATAATCATAAAAAAGAAACCCACTAATCTTTTTATCTTCATAGAGAGACTATATATCGTGTCTCTCTCTCTCTCTTTATATATATATATATATATATATATATATATATATATATATATAATTTGAAAATTTTAATTCACCCTTCCCTCTAAGATCCACTTTATGCTACATAAGTCCTAATAAGTACAAAGTTCAAATTGCCCATATCACTCTCTCTCTTCAGTTATAGCAAGGGTCCCACAACGGAAGGCAGATGAGGATCATGGATTCTGACCAGGCCACTGACATTGTTCTGGGAAAACATTAGGTTAATAGCAATTGAACATTCTTATGCTGGGACCTTATTTATCAGGGATTTCTCCTCAGGTGACCAATTTCCCAAATCCAAACTGTTGGTTCAAATTCCACCATATTTACTTATCCTTCTGAATTTATGCCCACCAATAAAGAAAATCTGGAGGCTCTTTGAGTCTCTCTGAAGTGTGTGATTCTCCAATAGAATGTGCCCATAATAAGTTGTTTCAATTCTGTATGATGGTTTGTAGCAGAAGACTCTTTGGTGTGGACACATGCATGGAGGCTTTTTTCCTTTTTAACTCAGTGTGAATCAGAAATTTTACACAGAGAGCTGGTTATCCTTCAAATCACTAAATGTCCCTTGATGCCAAGGACATGCCATGTTCTGAGGATGTACCTCACCCCACTGCCACCCCCATCTCCATCTCCATTACTACACTGGAACTACTCTGGGAATACTGATGAAATGAGTGAGCTTATGATGAAATGAAATGAGCTCAAAAATGACCTAGGAAACATCTATCTTGGATCCCAGATTCTTCTTTTTCAGGAGTCAATCATCAGAATAAACTCATCTGGCCTCAGAATCTTTGCCACAGTCCTATGGGAATTGTGGGTCACCAGCAGATCTGTCCATGCAGAGCTACATGGAGCACAGATCTGTCCTCTGCCATGTTCTATACTTCTCTAGTGTGAGGCCAGATACATAGCTCTATGTCCATGCAGAGGCCCTAAGTCCTCTGCTCATGATTTTTGTGATGCTTACTGTTTGAATAAAAATAGCATCTAAGAACAAGTACGGGGCAGTCTAAATCCATAGAGAGAAAAACAGCATTTTTCTAGCACCATGTCAGTGTCTGTGGAGACCTAATTTACATGACTCTCTAGACTGTTGTCTCAGACTAAAACAACCGCAGTTAGATGACACTACACTGAGGGTCTTCCTCGAGAAAAATGTGTAGCTCTTGCTTTATCATTGCAAAACTAAAAAGCCCATGGTGGGAGGTTTTCCAACAAAATGAGATAGTTTATCAAATAGACACATTTCAGATATTCATAGGAGGCAGAAGTTTGCAAGTTGTTTAGGCTGGTCCAGCTTTTTAGAGTTCCACTGCATTAATTTGTACACATGAGAATAAATAAACATGAACATGCACGTCGACTGCTAAGAAGTGTTTAAGGTACCTCATTAGAATTAAGATTTTCAGAATGAGTGCAACTTTTACATTGTACCCATGGGTCGGGATAGACAAATCATGTTAGAATTTATGTAAAACTCCTCTTATTTTATATCTTACCTACATTAAAAATTTTCTTGGATAAACTAGTATGGAAAGATTTTTAAATTATTAATTATGTATCAGTAAAGTGCTTTAATTTTAAAAATAAGATAATTAAGGTTAGGTAATAGCTGCACAAACTTGGCAAGGAGTAAATATTCTTAGGATACTTTTAAAGCAAATTATACAAATAGAACATGTAGGAATTCTGGACTAAGAACACCACAGAAAGAGGTCTACTGGTCCTCTCAGAAAGCATATTAAATATGAGTCAGTATAGCCATTGTGCTCTTGAAAAGGTAATTATGGCATTGAAATGCTAAATGAGAATTCAGACTGTAGGAAACTCTTGGCACCTTTCCCATTAGGTACTCAAAATTGTCAAAGCCTCTACATTCTCAATTCTGATTCTGTAATTAAATAAGGCAATGTACAGGGAGAATATTCAAAGGATGCCAACGTGAGACAGTGTAAACAATAAGGAAGTTGACAAATTGATATTATTTATCCAAAGGAAGACGTGACATAAGAGGTATGATATAGTCATCAATTTTCTGGAAAAGAAGGTCCTTTCTCAAAAATAAAACCATATTTATAATGGGAAAGAACACTGACTTTCAGAGCCAAAAACACCATGGAGGGAAAGCCTGGCTCTACTATTAACTTCTAGGACTTTGGGGAAGTGACTTAACATCCCCTACTTTCTTCAGCTAGAAACACAGATAAAAATGCAACCTTCAATGAGTTTCTGTAAGGAGTAGATTAAATTATCTGATGTATGGGAAGCACCTTGCAGAGGGTCTAGGAGACAGCTGTAATAGAAATAACGGTAAACTGCTACAGCCTACGAGTGGTATTGACATGCCTTCTGGCGGCCCTGAACCGTGGTTAGGAATGTCCTTTCTGAAGCTACATGGCCTGGGCTCAAATTCTAGCCTTACCGCGTCCTAGCTGTGGGGCCATGGGTGAGTTATTTCCGTGCTTTCACTGTGGTCACTTGTGGATCCAGCATTGTCCTCCAGATTTTGCGAGACTTACATTAGTTAACATGGGTGAAATATTTGAAATCGTTCCAGACATTATTCTTTTCTGCCTTTTCCTTATTCTTTTCCTTAACCTTTTCTGCCTTCCCTGTCCCCTCCTCCTCCTCCTTCTTACAATTAAGTGTGGTTCAGGGGTAATACTTTCGCTATTTCTGGTAAGTTTTAAGTATGGATATTGAATCAGTGCAGAAAATGTATCTGTACAGGGTCTCATTTTGGGGGGGCCCTTCCGCTTTTCCTCAATTGCATTTCATGTGGCCATCCCAAGAGCGCTCTCTAATGAACCTTCCGCATGCTGATCTCCATCCAGGGTCTGCCTTCTGGGGGAGGCACCACATGACATTTGCCACTGCTATCCTCCCACCAATAATGATGGTAGAAATAACTCGTATTTGGTTATTTACTATGTCCTGAACACTGTGATAAAGGGCTTATGTTTACCATCTAATTTAACTTTCAACGGTTAGGTACTATTACTACCTCCATTTTGTATATGTGCCTCCTGTGGCTCAGAGAGGTTAAGAAATCTTCTGTGGTCATTGACTCTGAAATGGTGGCGCCAGGATTCAAACCAGGTAGTTCAGCTCCACCAGGACACTTTGTTGTCATTTAGTAGGTGCCCAGTTAAGTATTATAGGACATCTTGAGGTGAGTTGGTATTTTCGTTGAGTTGTTTTTAGAATTGTCTCACTGTGATCAATTCCTACCCTGAATGGACCTATTATTACTGATAATAAATGCAGACAACTGTGTGAAGGGGTAGTAAGAATAGGAAGAGAAGCAGAGAGATGTTTAGGTCAAGACATTTCTCTAAAGGAATATTTTACTCAAAAGACAAGTGTTAAGGAATGCTGAAGGTACAATGAAATGAAAATAAGATGCTCTGCATCACAAGTAAGTGGGGAGATAACTAACCATAAAACAACGTCGAGGCATGATCAGATTCACACTGATAATGTCCTTGTTGGTAGAGACATGGGATATTGGAAACCATCTTAAACTGCTGCTTAAAGTTTTAATCAGTACTTTAGAGATCAGTACTTTTTTTTTTTTTTTTTAATATATCAATCTGGAAAAAGGGCACATTTTATTAATCCTCAAGTTCCTTAGCAGATTAATAATAAAAGCTTCGTATAATTATCAATAAGTCCAACTGCTGGGCCCAAAGAAAATGCTAATTATTTTAAGGTGAGTTAGCTTCTTTTTCATCTGATTCATCATCCATAACCTGTTCTACACCCTCTACTTCCGGAATATAAAACTGCAGCATGTTCTGAATTCCATTTTTAAGAGTAATGATTGAACTGGGGCAGCTGGTACAAGAACCTTGGAGTTTGAGCTGTACGATGCCATCTTCAAAGCCTTTATAGATCACATCTCCTCCGTCTTCCTGCACAGTTGGCCGTATTCTAGTATCTAACAATTCCTTAATCATTGCCACAACTTCATCATCTTCTTCAGATCCTGCTTCTCCTGAAGATGTTTCCTCAGTAACTAAGGGTAAGCCAGAAGCAAAGAAATCCATGATTGTTGCATAAATATCTGGTTTCAGTAAATTCCAGTCTAACTCTTCACTTTCCTTTGTGACAGTGATGAAATCTGGTCCAAAAAAGAGCCAAAGGCAGAGGCCCAGCCCACTGAGCCACTCAGGCGCCCCCCCCAACCACATCTTTTTGAAGGCAACAATTTTTTTCAAAAGCTCAATATCTACCAGTAAGAGAATGGATAAGTATAATATAGTGATACAGTTATATGACAGAATGTTCATACAATATTAAAAATGAATGAATCTGATATAAATGTATCCATGCAGACCTGGAAAATAGTGTGTAAGAAAAACACAAGTTTCAGAATGTTAAATACAGGATGGCATCACCCATGTAAATTAAAAAATAATCAACATGTGCATTGTTAATGGATTCAGATGTGGGGAGAAAGTGTAAAATTGTCAGCTGTGTACATAGCAAATCTGTGATCGTGTTTGCCTTGTCGGAAAGAAGGAAAGATGGCATAAACAACAGAAGCCATTGGAGAAAGAAAGGAAACTTAACTTTTTCTCCCAATTTCTTTTTCTCCAAACAAACTGACAATCATCAAAAAGATGAGGCAAACACAAAGGACAATACGTTTTTACTTTTGTACTTTGCAAAATGTGTAACAGTAATGGAGAACCTGTACATCATTTTATTAATGAATTACTTAACAATGTGAAATCTTAATCCAATGGTAACTATTTAAATAGAATCTAGATATCTAGGTGATGTCTAGGTAGGCTTTTAAGTGTAAATGTATCTTTTGCTGAAAAAAGTGGGGAATTTCCTCTTTCTTTAAAAAGTGTTGTTGATTTTTGGGGGGGGGGGTTGTTTCGTTTTTAAATCTCCATTGGGTGGTTTCTGGGTGACCTCTCCTGTGTGGGGAGAATGGAATGGATCAGTGGTTCCTCAACCTGGTTGATCTTCTGAATCATCTTTGATAGACAGAAGTGTGAGCCACACTCCAGGTTTATGAACCGTATTCTCTGCAGGTGAAGCCCAGAGACTTGTTCCTTTATTTCTGTAGTGTTTGATAGCTACCAGGGGAGTCTCATAATTAGCCCAACTTGGAAATCTACCTCCAGATGTCCTCTCAGGTTTCTTTCTTCCCAATCATTTTTTTAAAGATTAATTAGTTCAGTACAGGAGTGGAGTGAAGTTGTTTCCCAGAGAGAGACTGGAAGTCCCCACTTAGATAGAAAAGGCTTCCAGTTTATAAAGTGAGCGTGTTTTCTAACACACCACACCCCTCCCCCAATTCTTTCTTGCTTTTAAGCCAGTCTGGGTTTAAGATGGGCTGTGATGCTTTAAAAAAAAAAAAAAAAAAAAAAAAAAAACCAGGTATTTCCAGTATCCTCTTTTATATAAAGGCCAGAATGTTTTCCTTGCTTTGTTGATCCCTTGTTTCTTTACTTCCCCCTCTCAATTTATCTTCAAGAATGTTACAGACAGTTGAATGTCAGTAAGAGCATTACAATTTTGGCTGCCAGGAAAATAAACATCATTGCAATTCTATTTGTATGAAACTCCTTGTCAGAGCAAAAAGTAACTAGTAAGCACAGATCTTTGATTCTGAATTGCAGTGTTCTTTGCACTTGACTTGCAGGTGAATATAACCTCCATTCGTACCACAAAATAAAAATGGGATAATGATTTGTGCCTGCGAGGCATTTTCTTTTGGAGCGAGGCCTCACTATAAATCCTTCTGTCGGTTATTGGAGGAGTTATATGTCTTACAGTGCTTGAGACTATAAATACACGGGTCATAAAGGGACTGCCTCCTGACAGACTTCTCGTCTGTATCTGCCATATACAGCTTTTCTGAGGGCTGGCGAGAGGGAGGACAGTAGAAGCAGAAAATGTCAGAGAGGAAGTTTCCTTGTGGAAGCGTTTTGTGTTTACTAGTTTTTAAAGACCATATCCTAGGGAGTGGCCTGAATTTATGTTTCCAAACACTTTTTCAATAGGAAAAGATGGAGGTAGCAGGTTGCTGCTAAGAGGGATTTCTTCAATATTTTCTTTCTTTCTTTCTTTCTTTTTTTTTTTTTTAAAGATTTTATTTATTTATTTGAGAGAGAGACAGTGAGAGAGAACATGAGTGAGGAGAAGGTCAGGGGGAGAAGCAGACTCCCCATGGAGCTGGCAGCCCGATGTGGGACTCGATCCCGGGACTCCAGGATCATGACCTGAGCCGAAGGCAGTCGTCCAACCAACTGAGCCACCCAGGTGCCCCGATTTCTTCAATATTTTCTATCCTTTCTTTCCTTTCATCTATACTTAGACTCTAATTCCTGCTCTGACCTTGTGCCGTTTGCCCATGCTGACCCACACATCTTCCGCCTTGTTGACATCCAATGAAAGGGGAATCCTAGGAAGCCACCTGTTCATGAAGTTTTAGACCATCTTCCTTCATGCTCACTCTTGACCCCCATCTTGCTTCTGTGCTCACTCAGCTCCTGACCAATGGCTTCCCTGTTGATAATGTAACACGTGGCCCTGAGCTCTAATTCTACACTCAGCTTTTCCCACTTGACCCTCAGGTCTGCTCTTTGCCTTGGTTTTGCCCCCTCTGACCCTGTCTGTTCTGTTTCTGGCTCCTACATACCAACCTAGTGTTGTCTTTACTTTATGGCTTGAGAAGGACATCCCCCTCCCCCATCAGTGCTAAGGGTTGATGCTCTCCTGCCCAGTTTTGGCTGATGATCTAAGTAAGCTTGCATCCTTCCTCTAGTCATATCTGAGACTGTATGGCTAGATTTCTTTTGTAAATAGTCACTATATGCTTGCAGGGCCTCACATATATTCTTAGGATGCCATTGTCAGAACACTTTTGAAGCATTTGAAATTGCCTTCTGACCACAATGACTTACACAACAAGAACTCAGTTGGTATTTGTTGAATGAGTCAATTACAAATAGGGACAAGAAACTCAATCTTGTTGCTTTATAAGAATACTTCTTGTTAGATTCAAAGGAGCATTTCCTAACTTTTAGGAGCTACCTTATTTGTAACACATGTCTGTCACTAGATAATTATGGAACATTAAAAACAATAATAAGAACCCCTTTATCCCAAGGCACAGGATCGACCATCACTGCAGATTGTTAAATGGACATGCGATAGCCTGGAAAGGAACTTCTCAAAAAGGTATAATTTTTTTTTTTTAAATTTTTTATTTTTTATAAACATATATTTTTATCCCCAGGGGTACAGGTCTGTGAATCACCAGGTTTACACACTTCACAGCACTCACCAAATCACATACCCTCCCCAATGTCCATAATCCCACCCCCTTCTCAAAAAGGTATAATTTAAACAAGTTTCAATTAACAGTGGAATTTTTAGACGTATGCAGTCTCTGATGATGAATTCTTTAAAAGGGATTATGTTGACATTTAGTTGACATGTTTGATGGTATTTTTAAAAATCAGTGACAATATTTAACAGCCACCCTTTTTACACTGAACTTCTTGGAAATAGTATCTTGGGCTCTTGTTGACTACAGTGCCATTTGATTTTAACTTACGGAAGACATCTAAGCTGGAAAACAATTCCCACCTCCCCCCACCCCAATCCCCAGAAATCTCTAGCCCTTGTAAAGCTATAATGAGTAACACAGTCAAAGAAACAAGGTAGAAAACATTTTACTTTCCTTCTCATTTTCTGCTCTATGGGTTTTAGTTGGTTCCTCAAATACTTTAATTCATTGTGCTACCAACATCGCACGAGCATTTTCTCTAATTCAGGCCCTGTGTTAGGAATTGGCCAGACAGTAATAAATGAAATAATTCCTGGCTGTGAGGAAGAAACCGTTGCTCTAGGAAGCATAGACAAAAAAATTTGCAAATAGTGGTAGGTACTCTTTAGTGTCTTGTCAAGAATGCTTTAGGATGATAGACGTAGTCTATTGCCTAGGTGACTCAGATGGAGTGATTACTTCATAAGAAAAGTGGTGATTCACAGACCTGTACCCCTGGGGATAAAAATATATGTTTATAAAAAATAAAAAATTTAAAAAAAGAAAAGAAAAAGAAAAGTGGTACCGATGTAGATCAGAGGTTGAGAAGCTTTTTCTGTAAAGAGCAAGATAATAAATATTTTAGGCTCTGTGGCCAGACAGCCTTTGTTCTAACTACTTAATTTGGCCATTGTATTGCAAAAGCAGTCATAGACCATGTGTAAATGGCTACATTCTAATAAAACTTTATTTACAGAAACGGGGAAACCAAAAGAAGGGATCTGGTTCACGAGCCTTGGTTTACTGATCTCTTATCTAGATTGTGAGAGATAAGGAAGGTAAAAATATTTCAAGTACAGAAAACAGCATCCGAAGGAATAGAGCCTACGTATCCCCGGGTAATAGCAACATGAAGACAGCCAGAAGAAAAAAGAAGTGCTGAAAAGAAGCTGAGTAAGAGTGACTAAGGTTATGCTGGGAAATGCATCATACGTCAATTTAAGGAGTTGGATTTTACCCTGAGGGGAATCACCAAATGAGCTTCTCTCCTGTAAACCTGGTATAAATCAATTTGTTCTCTTTCCAAAGTCAGAGGTGGAAAGTCTAGTAGAAGAAATAGCACAAGCTGAATACAAATTCTTGTTTTTAACATATTTATCATTAGCAGTGGCTAGATCATTAGGCATATCATACATAATCTTTTCAGCTGTCCTACACAGCCATCACCAAGAGCCTAACAGAGGCAGCATACACATATGCCAACAATACAAACTCTCAACCAACTCTGTCTTCAGCCAACAACTTGTTTTGCTGTTCACTTAGAAAAAGTGAGAAATTTGGAGAAAATCACTCCTGCTAATGACTTTTTTTTTTTTTAATTCCCAGGGAAGTTTTATTAGAGGAAACTTGAAAAATGTTTTAGTTAAAAAAAAAAAAAAAAAAGCCAAAATGCTTTTTTTTTTAATTTTTTTATTTTTTATAAACATATATTTTTATCCCCAGGGGTACAGGTCTGTGACTGCAAATGACTTTTCTATAGCCATTAAAAAAAAAAAGCCACCGAAGAGAGCAGCACTGAGATGAAATGCTATAATGGGTCAACTACAGGGGTGAAAAACTGCCCAGTAGCCTAGGAGATTTTATAATACAACAATACGTCTTGAAGATAGTTTAAAAAATAATTCTTAAGGACAAGGAACATCTCTGTAATTAACTATTAAAAATCTGTATCACTAAGAGAATCTTAGAATCTCTTTGTGCTCATAAATTGGCTAAAACTAATAGCAACAGTTTGTAAAGCAATTTTAAAGCCATTTGATAGCATAAATAAATATATAAATAAAAGAGAGTTACATATATAAATATAAATATATATATATATATATATATATATATATATATATATACATTGTGTGTGTGTGTGTGTATAAAATCTTTGAGCAATGCAGGGTTTGGGTAACTGACCCCCGTGCAATCAAAAATTCCCCCAAAACTTTACTAACAGCCCATCATTGACCAGAAGCCTTAACAATAGTATAAAGAAATAGCATAACACATATTTTGTATATTTCATGTATTATATACTGTTTTCTTACACTAAAGTAAGCTAGAGAAAAGAAAATGTTTATTAAGAAAATCATAAGGAAGAGAAAATATATTTGTAGTGCACTGTATTTTTTTTTAATAAAAAAAAAGAAGAAAATCCATATACTGGTTGACCTTCACTGTTCAAACCCCTCTTGTTCAAGGGTCAACTGTATCTATACATAAGGAGATTAAATATCTCTTTAATTTTGCTATTTTAATATCATTTGATAAATAATATTTAACAGTAGTGTAAAATTATATACTTTGAGTAATTTTTATTCCTTGATTTTAATAATCTTTATTTCCATGATTTTCTAATATAAAAATAATGCCATGCAGACATCAGTAAGAGAAGAGATAACAGAGGAACAGTGTCCAGGGATAGGGCTATGGCCTGAGTCAGAAGATAAAAAGTCTGGTTCTGACTGGGAGCCTGCAAGTCTGGGCCATTCTCTCTGAGGTCAGAACATACTGATTCTTTAACTGAATGAACTGGGAATCATGAAAGGTCAAGCAATTCCCACTGAGGTCAAAGCATCAGGGATCATGGAGGCCCATAAATGGACCTGTTCAAGTACAACTGACCCACTGAGGGGAAGCAGGGAGATGAGGGGCTGGAATGTTCTGACAGCTTCCATGATTGCATCCAGGTAATAAATTAAGGGAACAAAGTGACAGGTTATAACAACATTCTGTCTCTTGATTTGGACCACTGATCATAAGAGTTCTCCCTAATCTACCTATAGATTATATATCAGAAGAGTAAGCAGTCATGAGTCCTCAAAGAAAGGGAAATCTTTTGGCAAAGCACATTTAAACATAGTACAAATATCAAAAAACAACTTGTAAGGAGGAACCTTACACAAGTCTCTTTCATCACAAACAAGTTCTTTCTTGGAAGGGGCACAAAGACATTAGCACACTTTACACAAAAGCAGGAACAACAGTATTATTGCTGCCTTGATCTCCTTATGAGAGGGGAAAAAAATCATTTCACTGAGGTGTCAAGTGGGTCTCAGGTCCGTTTTGAGTATTTTCCTGATGTTTCCCATTGAAGTAGGAGGAAACTTAGGCTTAGCCAATGTGTATTAAAAATAAAACAAACAGAAATGTCCTTGGGTTAGAAAATGCCCCTCAGATATTGTATCTTCTCTGGGGGACTTCTAATCAAGCGGCAGGCAACCTCAGTGACTTTGATGATGGAACGTAACTGGGGAAGCCACACGGGCAGATGTCCATGACCAGAAGACTTCAGGCAGATCAGAAGGAGCTCTGGATCATTCAGCAGTGATCTCAGTCCATAGACACTGGACATTGTGGCCCATGTGCCACACCTTATGTCCAGTGAGGGACTTGCCCTTGGAATGGCACAAAACATGTTTGTCGTCTACTGTTTTTCTGCCTGTTCCCTTGCTATAATGAGACCAGTTTTCCTTTTGGGAGCTGCTTCTTCATTGCATATAGTCTTGATGAGACTGTAAGTCAGGATTCCTGGATAAAGCTGATCGGAATATCAAGCAAAGCTAATTAAACTCTCTCTTTCAGAATTTAAATTTAGGGCAGAGGGTTATGAGGACACAGAATAACTGGAAGTGGTCATTCAAATCGGAACAGGTGACATATTTTTCTACCTGCTCAACAACAACAAGACTGCAACCAGACAACTAACATTAAAATTTACCAACCCCACCGCCATCGGCAAATTCCAGTATTCCTGATAGCCATGAGGAATTTGCATAAAGGTGGTCATCCGTGAGCCAGAACAAATGTGGTTCAGTCCTGTGATTGACACTAACGCTCGCCTCACTTTCTTTTAGAAAATAACCAAGGCAACAAAATAAAAAATAACTTAGCTTTGAAATCACATCGACGATAACTTTGTAGTGTTAACTATGAGAGTCCTTGTCACACCTTCCAGGAATATGATGGTTTAAAAAAAAAAAAAGAAAGAAATCAAGCCTATTGCCAAGTTTTCGAAGACATGCATGATCTTTAGCGTTCGGAGTTCTGGCTTTTATCCCAACGTGTAAACCCATTCTTTCAAGTTTTCTTCTCTGGCCATATGGCCTCAGCCTGCAAACCCCGCGCAAGACCGCGTCGGTTCCGAAAGGCTCTGCCACATGGTGGCGCTCTGGTTGTGCCTTTCGTGAAATCGCGGGCGTTTTCTTCTTCAGGGAAAGGTCTGATCAAAACATGAAACAAAACAAAACAAATAAAGCCTATTCACGCCTCAACTTCCGATTGTCTTAGTAAAAAGTGTTCTTTTTAAAGTGTTTTCTCGAGACAGCCTCCCTGGGTCCTCCTCCTGTTCCTGAAGACGGCAGGTGCCCCTGACTCCCGCACTCAGGCAATTGTAGCCCGCGGCCACCCCAAGTGGAAGACTTGGCAGAAGCTGTCTGATTGGAAACAATGGGAGGCTGGTTTACAGATACTCCTGATCCCTTCCTGTGACTGTTCCTCTCTTTGCCCAGGCAGAGCCCCTGCCATCCTCTCCATAAATGAATCACCGGGAGATTTCCAGCACATCAGTTTCCTGACCAACGGCTTGCTCACTCATTCCCGCCAACCTGAAATAGAATGTACTAACGCTGTTACAAGGTCTAATGGATGGAGTCCTGGGATGAAATCATTCAAATTTAAACTCTGAATGTACACAAAGCGCATTGTCTCAGAGTAGGGGACACTGGGGAATAGCAGTGCCTTTGCCTCCTCCCCTACCCCCTCCAGGGAGCCTGTGTTTTCTCTCTCTCTCTCTTTTTTTGTAGGTCCTTCACAATAGACATTTATTGAATATCTAGTTTGCATCCATGGGAGATGCTGGCCTATGTGCCAAAATATGTTTTTGTAAACCCAAAGATGGTTTGTTGAAGTGATTTAGTTGTTGTTCAAAGGAGCTGTATTTTGACGAGGATGAATGCCGTGAATGTTTTCAAATATGTACTGCAATTAACACTATAGTGAGATAGCAGACATCATTATTATTTTTATTAGATTTATGCATTTATAGCTAGTTCGTGGCAGAGCCAGGAGTAGACAGACTTCAAGACTTCCAACTGTGTTTCCTCTTGAGGGAAAGTGGCCTTAAGGTAGAGGAAGGTTTAGTTCTGCATAACTGGAGGAAGCCTGATGCTGGTGATTTCTAATAGAAAATTCACAGGAAGCAGAATAACATTTTAGCTGAGCAATATGAAGAGAAAATTATAAGTTGATTGTTAAACAAGGATTTTTTTTTTTGATAAAAGAGAAAGCTCAATTGTAAGTTATTTTCTATTGCTGTCTAACAAACATCTATGAACCAAGCGGCTTAACAGTTCACTATTCTGTAGGTAAAAAATCTGGCCATGGCATGGTTGAGTTCTGTGTTCAAGAGTAGCATAAATTTGAAATCAATATGCTGAGTGGATTGGGTTCTCTTCTGGAGACTCGGTGGGGAAGAAACCTCTTTCCAAGCTCAGCGGTTGCTGGCTGGATCCATTTCCTTGTGGTCGATCGTCTGATTGATGTCCACATTCTCCTGTTAGCTCTCAGCCAGAGCTACTCATAGCTCCTCACTGCGTGGCCCCCATCGGAAATTCACAACATGGTTTTTGCTTCTTCTAGGCCAGGAAGAAATGTCTTTCTGACTTCTTCTAAGACTAGCCGGGGCGGGGGGGAGAGGGGGGATAAAATCTCTCTACTTAGAAAGGGCTCATGTGATTGATTAGGTCAAACCCACCCAAATTATCTTCCTTTCTTAAGATTGACCGATAACGGGTTCTTAATGACATCTGCAAAATATTTTCAAGGCAAGGTCTAGATTAGTGTTTGAATATCTGGGAACTATGTGTATACCAGGGGTTGGCATACTATCGCCAAAGATCTCATAACTCCACTCCCTTGCCTCTGCTCTGATCTCAGCATATAGGAGGCTTGCGGAAGTCTCCCCAGTGTCCTCTGCCTTAGGAAGACTTGTTTTTAATCCTTAGGTACCTTCCTGGGCTGAGTGAGAGATACAAAAATTAGATCTGGAAAAAGGTCTTAGAGATGAAGCCAGATCTACCTGAAACCAGGAGAGAGAGGGTCCGGAACCACTCAGGGTCAAACAGAGGGTGGCCAGTCTGGCTCCGCCCAATGTCCTCTGATCTCCAGTCCTAACCTCCAGCTACTTCCCACCAGACAGTGCAGCTCCACAGTGGGGCTCCCCCCAGGCAGAGAGGAGGAGAAGAGAACAACAATTTGGTAAGCTTTTAGTAATACTAAGTATTTAAAAAATAAAACTAAATTTTTCCCCCCCTAAATAACTATCCTTTATTATGAGATTATGCTGCCCCTTTTTATTTTCCTTTTTCTTTTTATAGTGGTGGCGAGAGATAAGCTAGTTGGAGTGCAGAGAAATGATTGGTATGGTTATTCCATAATTCACTTTTTAGCCATGAGTACAGTGTAGGTCTTTCAGTTCCCAGATCAGGTTATAAGAATGGCATCAGGCTCTTCAGAGTATCAGATAAATCCTTTAAAAGAAGCAAGAAGAAAACTACATAAATAATGAACATACTATGATCCAACCGTTTCAAGTGCTTCATCTGCTTTTCAGTTATTATTGTTATTGTTTAGAAAGTTCATTGCCTTTCAAATCTTCAAATTATATTACAACCACTGTCCCCGGCCCCCGCATCCTACATATGCTGTAGTGGCGTAGAAATTTAGACCTAGAGGAATCAATTATCATTATTATGATCATTGACATTCCAGTGACCATCAGGAGGAAGCCCCAAAGCCCCTGAATTTCTAATCTATTCCATCACCTTAGTTTCTGACGTGTTTGCAATACACTCTAGGCATGATAATTCTGTTTCCTGCCAGATTGGTAAGTGTATCTATAGGGATTATTAAGAATTAGCAATAGGATAAAGAAAATGGCTAAATACTTACAAGCTACTATCATTTAGTGACTGCTAGTATGTAGTCCTCTTCACTCTACACGCAAATGACAATTCAAAGGGACGGTGTAACTTGGCCACCGTTAGAAATTTAGGAAATGGCCGAGCTGTCGACGATTCTTGGACTCCATAGCCCAGGTTCATTGTGCTTCCACACGTGACCATCAACCACTTCCGAGCATGGGCATACCCTTTTACCACCACTGAAGAATAATGATTATTTTCATAGTTGAGTGACTGGACTGAAGCCTTGAAGCCCTAGCCCTGAAACCAGGAGTAGGGTCTAGACACGGCCTGCTTGCTAGCTGTGATGGACTCAGTTGAATGGCTTCGTTCAGTTCTCAAAGCTTCAGTTTCCTTGTCTGCAGAACAAAGTGATAGGTTAAAGGGACTCCCGTGGATGGCTGCCTTCCTGAATGGCGGACCTCCTTGCATTTGGGTTACCTGGTCTCAGTTTATTCGCTTATTCAGTCGCTTCCTCCCTTGCCTCCGTCCGTCCTTCGCTCCAGCCTTCTGCTCTTTACTTCTGTGTGTGTTTCAACTGCCCCTGCTAATATCAGCAGCACTGGGACTATTAGAAGCATTACTACACCTCGGCTGTCATATTTCTTCGTATGGCTTCTGCCTCCGATGTCATTATTCACTTCCATTGGATACATCCTCTTACTTGAGTTTCAAAATCTCTGCGAGACAGTTATTATGACCTCCACTTTACAGCCGAGAACTAAGATATTCGGAGAAGTAGGAAAAATTTATTAGAGGTCACATTACTAATCTGTGGGAAGTATAGGATTTAAAACCGTCTTTAAAACCCAAGATCTTTATCATAATGACCAAAATGACATTTATTAGATTCTCCTTATCTGATGTTTGCTTTCATAGAAAAATAATCTTTTAAATACAACCCATTAAACATAAAATGGACTTTCCAGGAAGATGTACCAGGTTTATCCTGTGACCTCTGGTGCTGCCTGGCTCCCAGGCACACACACACTTCTGTGCATATATATTTCAGGGTTTGAGAAACTCCTGGAAAAGGATCTAATACTGGGGTTCATTTGTTTAGATCTTTACTGGATTCTGTTTTGTGACAGGCAGATAGATGAGTAAGGCAGGGTCTCTACTCAGGCGCACTGAGGCAATCAGCCTTGTTTTGCAGTAACCACTCCACAGGCTTTTGGGGTGGGAGAAGTGGGGGTGAAGACTCCCACTTAGCCAGCTTCTGGAAAGTAAGGCTGTGAGAACTCTGGGTCCGATCCTTATATCTCAGTGAAAGATTTGCAAAATGCAGTCCTCAGACGGGGCTACCTGTAGATGCTGCCCAGTTTAGGGACAGTGATTTTTCTTTGAAATAAAAGGATTTGGCTCTGGGGCCCAATATGGGAAGGGGATATAGAGGAAGCAATAGGAAAGAACTTTCCCTGAGGCCCTGAGGAGAATTTGGCTGCAGATGATTATTTTCAGTGATAAAATGAGCATGAGCTCAGAAAGCCAGAGGCCTGAAACAGAGCAGGGCAAGACAGATGCTGTTTCTCAGTGACCAGCCAGGGCGTGTGTGTGTGCACGTGCGCATGTGTGAGTGTGTCCCCATGGCTGCTTGTCTGTGCTCGTGTGCACCTGGTCACCCAAGTGTGACATATGCGTATGTTTGCATATGTGAGAGTGCATGTATGCCTGTGTGCATTCTCTATGCATATCTGCGTGCTGTGTTCGTGTTGTGTGTGCATGTCTGTGAATGTGTGTTTGGGAGTGTGCACACATGCACCCTGGAAGGGAATAGAGCAGGGTTTATTTCCACTGACGCTGTAGTCAGATGCCTCTTTGCTCTTAGTCCAGAACAGATAGATACTGGAAAATCTATGAATGGATGCGGCTAGAACCCATATGGTTAGAAGCAATGCAAATTTTTTAGACTCACAATATTTTTGATGTTTAACAATTCCCCAAGCCACTTACAAAGCTGATCGACCCCAAGATCGACAAGGTACATGAGCGAGCCCGGCGGAGATTCGCAGGGGTTTACTTTCTGTTATAACAGACGTTTCTCTATAATGCTGTCCTCTGCGTCTCTCCTCGTGCCCCCTACTTGCTGGAGAAATTGCTTCCTTTGTCTGAACTTGTTTACAGCAGATGCCTTATTACAGCCAGGGTTTTAATTCTCATGAATACTGAAAACAAAACGAAGGGAGGAAAAAAAACAACAATAAACAGCATCTATCTACAGACCTTTTTAAACAGAGCTGGAGGAGATGACAAATATATTTCAAAATGATTTTCATTTGGTAAGGAGGCTGGAAGCCTGGCCTTCCCCCGAAGGAGTTAAGTCCCTGGGGCAGGGATAATTATGACTATTTGTGTTTGTTACACACATAGAGCTGTAAGGATCTGTTGTCTTTCTCTGTGGCATAGGATTTCTATTCAGTGGGCTTCTGTGAATACACAGATTTTATATTTACTTCTGAAGCTGATTTCTGCCCTTTTTCTTTCATCCAAAACTGAAATATTGTATTTCAGTGACTGGCTAGATAATAGTGAAATTCCAGACCTAGAATGCAACCTATTTGTTTGTTAAGATTAAGAGTTTATTTCCCTCTGCGCAGATGAATGTGATGTTGTATTAAGAAAGCAAGCAGTGCCTTTCTTCCCTCATTGACACCTGATTAAAAACAAAAATGCCGAATGTAAATCTAAAGTAGGAAATGATCAAGCTCTGATGTCTAATTATTGAAAAAGCCTCTGGTTCTCAGAAGGCTGTCTTTGTATACAGCTGCGACAGGCCTTCTCCAAGCCCCACGGCAACAGTGCGTAGGCCCTGGCCAGCGGAGGTGTGTGATCCAGCTTTGGGGGCAGAAGTGCCTCTCTTAGCTCATTAATCAGTAAGTTGGAGAACCCACTCATCAGAAAGAGCCCCAAACCCTGCCCGCATTCCCTTCACCTTTGCAGTGGAGTGGTCTAATGTAGCTTGGAATCACGGAGCATCTAGCATTTGGTAAACAAAGCATTGTTTGCCTGGGAAACTGGGGGAAGGGAGAGATGCTGTCTATCTAGGCACCCCTGGCTACTCAGAGCCACACCTTGTCCCTTGGGAAGTCCATAAGACATTGGAATTAGCGGTGAACTTCATGTACAAGTGTCCTGGCCGACTGGGACAGCACTGGAGAGTGACAGCGTGTGCTTGAGGACCAGGGGCTCAGAGAATAGGACATTAGAATCCCACTGAGTGCCTCCCTGAGAGGGAGGGAGTGGGAAGAATTGAGGTCAAGAATGCTCTGATGGAGGCCAAAAGACTGCTTTTTCAGAAAATGGTGTAGGGAAATTTTGTATAGACAAGCATGAAGAGAGGAACAAGTTAAATTTCAAAAAGGTGACCGAAGGACAACAAGCTGGGGTGACTTCCACAGTAAGGAAGCTAGCACAAAGGCAGGGGTGGGAATGAGTCACTGAAAATTATCGACCATCAGCAAAACCGTGGGCAATTCATGGCAGTCCAGGCTGGATGAAATATTCCCTAAAAGGGTGTTGATTTATAGTTACAGGTGAATTATAAATAGGGAGCATGAGAGGGAATAGAACATTCAGGGAAAATAAGAAGAAGACAGTGGTCTGGTTCAAGCAAGCAGGAAAGAGCCTTTCAAATGGGAGATAGGACCCAGGTTTTCCTTTGGATCCCCCTATCAGAATAACGGTTGCCCTAAATTGTTTGGGATCCTGAGTCACATGGTTGATCTCTCCAACTACATTCCTGGTGGGCGCGCATGAAGTTATATGAGCATGAGGTAGGGAGTCGCGGTGTTCCTGAAGCCGGAACGTGTTGGGGCTAGAGGGAACTTTGTATGTCATCTCACTGAACGCTTCAGTCACAGATGTGGAAACTGAGTCTTGGCAAGATGAAAAGACATGGCTACAATACACTGAACTGGGTGGAGCTGGTGTGGTAGCAGATCTCTTGGAGCTTTTTCCATTCTATCTCCTTTCAAGTTTGCTCTGTTTCCTTGGGACAAAGTCTACATCTTTTTTATTGATCTAAAAGATTGATTCTTTTAGAAAAAAGAGTTAACACACCTACGTAAACACCAAAAGAAAATGCCTGACCCCATTTTGTTCTGTTCGTGGGTCCCACACATCACACCATCCGCCAGTGGGAGGCAGCGTTTTCAATCCCCACACTATGGTTTTTATACAATATGCCAAACAAATGGCAGTCAAGTTGAAGCAAACCTGATCCTACAGGGGCTCATCCTATCTCCAAACTTATTTACTTAAGCCTTACTTTAAGGCATGAAACCATGACTTCTCATCAATGAATTTATTTGTTCGTTACTCATTTGAGAACATCTGAGCAGCCACCGTATGCCAAGCAGTGTGTCTGAGCAAACCACAGAGATGCAGTTCCCATCCGGGACATGGGACGTGGAACACGTGGTGTCGCAGGGAGAAAGCCCTTCACCTAAACCACTAGCACACAGCAGGCACACATGGAGGTCAGTGCTATGGGCTGATCAATTGTGTCTGCTGTAGTAGTTTTATTCATCTTAACCTATTCATCGTATTCATCTATGATTCAGTCTTAACCTATTCACAAGCCTAGGGCTAGTTGAAGACCAGCGAGAAGCCCTTGGTCCAAATAAGCAAGCTACCCATAGCACAGGTAGAAGAAAGATCTCATTTATAGCCTCTGGTTTATTGTCTCTACTTATTTAGTGGTTTGACTTGAGTCTGCCATATATGTTTTCCCCCAAAGGCTCTCAAAGCACTTACAGAAGCCAGTCAACTCCACAGTCCTTATAGTCACCATTGTCCTTGTTTTGTTCAAGCACCCCCACTGTTCCAAAAGCTAGTGATTCCTCTTCCTTCCACTCAACCCAGTCTACCACCCAGGGGAATCTTGGTAATTCTGACAGTGCTTCAGGTCCAGGCTTGACACCACAAAGTTACAGATCTTAGCCACCTATCCAAGTGGAGGCAGGGTCCTCTTGAAGTAGAACTCTGCAATGCTACTGCAAAGATATTCAGCACTCATCCCCAGTCTTCCCCAAAGGGACCTTCAGCCTTTACTTGGTGAAGAGGAAATACTTAGAAATTTGAGTGGTTTTAGGCACCAAGTCTGAGCTGACATTCAGAAACTCAACAGTCCAATATGATTCCGTGGTTAGAGTGATTAGAAACCAGGAGTTTAAAGGCCTGACCTGAGTCCCTCTGGTATTGGATTTGTTGGGTTCATGGATCCACTCTGTGGTTATTTTACTCATTCCCTGAGTTCATAATTGGTGTGGATACAAATAGCAGCTGGAAGAGCCCCCATACTGGTCCCTTGGCCTATAAGGGAATAGCCATTATCATAGGAAAGACTAAGTGGAAGTCCCTGGAACTGTTCTACTGCTTCCTATTTCTGACCCCACCCAAGCTTCCTCCTAGTTCCACCCTAGGAGGAACTGCAGGGCTTTGAGCCAATATTAAATACTTAAGGGGTGGTAGTTCCTATTATGTTCTTATCCAATTTACTTGTAAGGCCACCACGAGACCTCCATGAGTGCAGTGCATAAGTGGGTCATAAACTTAACCAAATGGCAGTCTCAGCTGCAGCTGTTGTGCTGGATGTGGAATCTTCACTAGAACAGTCTCTGGCCAAACAAACGTGATTACTGAACTGGCATCTTCCCTAGTCGCGTTAGTAAAGAAGAACCAGTGCAATGTTGTTATGTGGGAAGACCATCAACTCTCCAGCTCTGGAACTCCATGAACTCCCTTGTTTTGTGTCACAGATCATTCTCATGGACCCTGATCAACTGGTGTGCTATATTGGTCAACTCTGTCGATGACAGTATGCTACGTGATCAGGTGGTGGCAAGGATTGTGTATTCCCTAGTGAGACACGTGGGCCAGAAAGGGGGAGGATAACACCCTGGAGATTTGGGGACCTGCAACACTGGTGAAGGTCTTAGGGGTTTAATGGTCTAGGGAACGTTGCCTTTTCCTCTGAGGCAAAGGACAAGTTGCTGCCCATGCACTCCTACCAAAGAAGAGACACAGCTCTTGGTGAGTTTTATTTTGTTTTGTTTGGATCTTGGAGACCACATATACTGCACTTAGGATTACTGCTGTAATGAACTTATGGGGTATCTTGCGAAGTTGGTGGTTTGAGGCCCAGAGTAAGAGAGGACGTTGCAATTGGCTCATGTGACTAACAGATCTCATGTTGTATGTTGTCTCTGTGTGATCTGAAGAACAGAATAAAGCACAGGTGCCTGGGATCCTTAGGCAACACCATATAGGCCACACCTTGTGGGTCAGAGAAATACTTACCATTTGCAAGAGCAGCTTCTGGCTGGGCTGTAGTATTGAGTGAGTACCTGGTTGTGGGACATCAAGTTATTGTGTGACCAAGACTTCCTGTCATAAGCTAGGTATTATCACACCACTAAGCATAAAGTTTGAACGAGTGCCATAGCAATCAGCTCAGTAAGTCCAGAAAGATACCAGAAACCTGAACAAGTAGGTCAGATTCTTGTATCACTTACTTCTGTTGCACTACCTCCTTTCTCTTTCAAATTACATCTAGGACCTCATGCGAAGGGTAGAGGTTCTCCATCACCAGCTAGCAGAGAAGGAAAAGCCAAACATGCTCAGAAATGGATTGGCTCTATATGGGACTGCTAGCTGAAAATGGGCTGCCACCACACCATTACCCCTCAGGAAAGCACAAGAATCTCTGCACTTCAGGATAATGGCCCCTAGAGCACATCCATGGTAAAGAAGACACTAACCTCAGACACACAATAACTTGTCCAGTGACTATCAACTAGCCTCCGTCCATGGCCATCCCAGGGTTTTGTCAATATCATACACTTGGCATCGCCCAAGTGGCAGGGGTGGGGTCTAAGCACAGGTTACAGAGTTGGGCCCCTCACTAAGACTGATCTCATTGTAGCCACTGCGGATTGCTCAAGCAACCAAAGGCAGAGACTGACACTGGACCCTAGTAAGGCACCATTCCTTGATGACAAGTTGATTACATCAAAATCCTTCAACTCCAAGGAGCACAATATCCTTTTTAAGTTGAAAGTATGTGTTTGCTTTTACCAGCATCATCATCTGAATATTCACATGGGATACAGCAAAGCATCTTAGACAAAGGGACACCTGTCACAATGAATGAAGGTAACAATGAATGGATAACCATAAGATCCACCAGTCCTAACAGACGCTGCATGACCTGGAAGTAGACAGCCTACTAGAATGATGGAATGGTTTATTAAAGATTACTAAAGATTCCACAAAAGTATAAGTTTGGGGCCAATGCCTGCAGGGCTAGAGCACTAACCTCTAGGATGTGGTGTAGATAGTGAACCACCAACTAGGCATTGTGTTCCCAATACCAAGCATGGACAGATCTGAGAACCAAGGTGTGGAGGGAAGCTTGGCCTCTCTCCCATCTTCGCAGCTATGCACCTATAAAATTTGTGCTTTCTATCCTAGCTGCCTTAAGCCCTGTTGGAAAAGAAATCTTGTTTCTCTGACAGAGGAAGTTGCTTTCATCAGGGGACACAATAAAGATTCCACTCAGCCTTAAATCTCTGTCTATCCTTGGACCATTTTTGGACCCTCATGCCAGTGGGTCATTAGGCAAAGAAAGGAGTTGCCATATTGATAAGGGTACTTGAATCTGATTACTGTGGAAAGGCAGGATTACTGCTAGGCAATTGTTGCTAGGGTGACTTTTGAAACCCAGAGAATTCCCTGAGGTGTATCCTGGTTCTTCCAAACTGGTAATAAAAGTAAATGGCCAGTGTCAATAACCATGGTCCAATAGGGGTAAAGCAACTAAGGACTTGGATCCCCTGGGAATAAAGTTCTGAGTATTTCCATCAGTCAGCAATCCAATCTCAAAGAAAATGCCAAATGGGAATGGAGGGGAAAGATATAAATATCCTAACAGCATTGGGATCAGTCACAGCAGTTGGGGCTGTCGTTTGTTCCATTATCATTGTGTGGTAAGGATTCTGTAGAATCACAGGCGACCACCAGCTAGGTTTCATGACAGACTGGACTTCCTGTAAGGAGCAAGTGAGTTTTAGCAGTGCAAGGAATGAATGACTCTCCTCGACACCTCTCGTGTCCTGCCCCAGGTCCCCTCTGCCCATCCTTTTATTCCAGTTGTTATCATGATGCCTCTTAGGCACAAGTGTAACCTTACTGCACCCTCCTTTAGCTGAACTGTCTCTCACTTTCGGCCATGGGGTTCTTTGCTGCTGCTACCTGGCTGTCTGTGGAACCCACTCAGCCGTTCCGTTGCCTGTGCGAGCCTGAGTGTGCAATGGGCAACCTTGAGCCATGGGTGCAGGAGACAGTGAGCAAACATTTCTTTTTTCCTTTGAGCAGAAAATGCTGACTCTCGCTCTGTCGTTCTTTAGAAGGTCCCTGACAGGATCCAGCCCAGGTGCCCACAACAGGGAGCAGGTAGATACAGTCGCTTGGGCTGTCTGTCCTTCCTTCCTCCCTCCCGTCACCCTTGTCCCCACTGTACTGTTGTACTTGGGACTGGCTTCCAATGTAACTACCCAAATGCAGACTTTTGCTCAGGCTTAACACTGGGGAGAGGCTCCAGCCAGGACAGCAGATGTCCACTAATTTAAATTTTTTCCTGTCTGGAAATGTGGGAGTATCCGGAATGTGGGAGTGTGGGCGTGTGTTTTCAGGATTGTATCCACTTGTCATTACTGTGGTACACAATCTCTGCTCTGGCTATACTCTGTAGTTCATTCCTGGGTTTTACTTTGCCCTGGATACTGTTTCCCTCCCTTATTCTAGATATTTCCCCTCTGAGAAGGTATTCTCTTTTTCACTTCCCCAAATACTCAGCTCTCAGATCTGGGTAAAAAGGACCATTTGTGAAGGTATATCTGAGATGAAATTCTTATCCTTTTCCACCACTAAAAGTGACTAGAAATCATGTACCATTTGAAAGGGAAAAGTTATTTGTGGTATATCCAGAGGATTTTAGGATTTATTAATGTACAATATTCACATAGACTCTGTGGCAGTCCTAATTTAAATAACCAGTATGATTACTTAAGTTTTAGAGACACAGCCTGATTCTTTATAAATAATTGTGCTGAATTGATTATTCAGGAAGATTTTATTTTATTCTAGAGGGATTTGCATCTGTTCTAAATCAGTGAGTATCAATGCAAAAGAACTACTACTTGATTTTCAGTATCAATCAGAATTCAGGAAACCAAAGCCCTGCATTCCACAGAGCTCCTGTACTGATTAATAAGTTAATAGTGTTATTTAAATAGTATGGTGGAGAGAGGAAGGCATGTCCCCATTTCTCCATTAGCTGTAAACACATATCTATAGCTTGTGTAATGGTGTGGGGGGGAGGGAGGTGGGGAATCCATCTCATTCGATTAAGTTCCCCTTCAATAGTATCTTCCAAGTGAGGAACACCAGAGTGTGTTATGAGTGCCTGATAAAATTAATGCTGAAAAAATTCTACAACAATGTAAGTCAAATAGAGTAACTCAAGATCAGATTTGGAGTATAAAATTGAAAAATGTAGCGCAAACAGAGCCCCAAAGAGACAGCTCCAAGAGGAAGGTGAGTGCAAAGATCCTATCTCAGATATGTTTTTGCTATTACAATCAAAGTTGCAACCATTATCAGTAAACTTCAAGATAGGTCATAGAATAGAAAACTTGAGAGAGACTCAGCGTTTTTTCCAGTATGTCAATTTTAGAGCAAAATATAAAAGTGTTTATTAAAATATTTTAACCTTCTAAGATACTTATAGGGTACCAAAAGCTTGCTCCTTCAAGATATCTGCTAAATATTAATCTATTTTCCAAAGAGAATGATAATGCAAACTAGACCTAAGATATATAGTCCATGTTTTTACTTGTTTGTTAAATTTCATGTTCTGTCAGGTATTTGAAATATCCATTTTTTTTCATCTCCCTCATAGACACACACACACACACACAAGCCCTTTATATATATATATATATATATATATATATATATATATATAGCCCTATACACACACACGCACATGTACACACACACACCCATAGTATTTTATAAATAACAATTATGGCTTCATATTCATCCCAGTTTTAGATTGCTGTTTTCCATGATTTATACCTTTAGACAAAGGCAGAGTTTTTTTATAAGCAGTGTAAAAAAATCAATGAAAATAAATTGAACTTTTCTATCACAATGTAAAACATTTCCTACCACTTAGTAATGTTGTCAAAAGACTAAAACATTCTCCACTGATCTCAAATGTCATTTTGATTCTTTTTATGAGTGATAGTAATTGTAAATATCCTATATTATTTACATATTAAATAATACTTAAAAGATACCTAAGTAATGTCTATTTGTGAAAGGTATGGTATTAATTCGGACATATCTGAAGTTTCTATTAAAATCAAAGCTTTTAAAATTTGAGTTTCTTAAGTGAAGAGAGACTTGAGAAAATCAGATCAGTTGTCCGTAGGCCTGGCATGCAGATGAGCTTGATGTTTCATTGAGAACTTCAACCACAGCCTTTTCATCTTGGCGTTCCTAACATCCAACCCACTGCCTGACAGAAAACCATATTTCAGAAACGCATGTGGAATAAAAGAAAACCCAAGAGGGATCATCTGCAAGCGAGCCTCACTATGCCCCCTGTTATTTCTGCCTATGGATCATTATTTATTTTTGGAGTCTTCTCCCAAAATATAGAACTTTTTCCTTGGCTCAGACAAGCAGTTCATTGTCTAGAAGCCAAACTTCATAGAACTTGAAAGCATATGGAAAGCCTGAGCCAGAAAAACAGACATTGGCTGCAAGAGGTGACTCTTGCGAAAACAGCGTTGAAGAGCGTGTGGGCGCTCCAGAGCGTGTGTTGGTCCTCAAGTGTCTGACCGGTCAGTTCACCAACCAGAGGGAAAACATGTTTGATTTTAAAGGCAAGATGCTGGTGTACAAGGAAAGACAGTATAGGAAATGGAAGGGAAAGGAAGGAAAAAGAAACAAGATACAGAAGGGGAACTGATCAGCACAGAGCAGAAGCAATGAGCAGTGAGATGGGTGGTAAGGTGCACGAGGTAGGAGGCGGGCTCTAAGGCCCTACTGGCATTCCTGGGCTCCCTCCTGTTGTTCCCTGGGGTCTCCCTGGACTACAGCAAAGGCGGTGAGCTGAGAGTCATGGAGGTATGCAGCTGGCTTCATAGATAACCTCAGTGGAAAACATTTAGAGAAAGGTAAACTAAATTCCATTCATTTGGATTGTGTCAAAGGACATCAATATTCAATGTCATGCTTAAGGCCACCTAACAGCTGTCTGGGACCCAGGGGCTATTATTCAGAGGAGAGTTGGCCTTTACAGGGTAGGGAGTGGAGGGTACCTGAGCTGGGATCAGGTGTTGCATAGAAGCTGTCCTAACAGGACGATTCAAAAACATTCCCCTGTTGCCAGCAAACTGGGACTCAGTGCAAACCGAAAAAGCAAATGATTTGATATAAGCAAATGCTGCTGACTGAGTTGTGTGAGACAAGGCATTAGAAGGCTAGGTGTAGTAGTTACAAACAAAGTAAAAACAGAAAGCCGTGAAGTTACGGAACAGTTTTGCAGCTTCACCTCCCCCTGAAAAGAGCTTAGCCCCTTAAATAGCACCCCTCCCCCCAGTGCTGATGAAATTGGCCTATTTTGGCAATGCTTGCTAAATTCTAGCCTACCAGGGACCAGTGAATCAAGTGCCTGAGGGTATAAGAAGAATAAGAAACGGCTGACTGCTGTTATATGTGCAAATATTTCAGGCTTCAACAAAATAAAACCCTGATGATGGAAAAATTCCACTCTTCTTGAGTTTTCATAGGTGTCACCATTCCTGTACTGTTTATGGACTGTAAACTCTTACATAAAGGGACATAAAATTGTTAATCCCCTGTACAAATTTGTTCCCTTTATTTCTTGATCTCAGACCCCGGGGAGTGGACCTGAGTAAACTGTCCTCCCGGAGAAAGGACAGAAGAGATTGTTCTGGTAGGGTTTTAATTTTGGAAATCTCACATCCTGGGAAGCCGCCAGTTCCCGGCAAACCAGGATTTTGCTCACCCTAATTTCTGATTTATGTGTGCACCCTCCCCACCATTTTTTCCAGGAACTATTTGTACATTTCATAAGAAACCTGAGAAATGGGGACATGCATTTGATCCAACCTAAAGAGCATATCCAAAGGAAGGACTAGGTAGCATCTTGGATGATAGAGGGAGGTGGTTCTCAACCTTGGCTGTGTGCTAGAATCACCCAAGACCTTGAAAATCACTAACCCCTATGTCCATCCACCAGGAGTCTTGATACCATTGCTCTGGGGGGTGGCCTAAGTTGTACCCCAGGTCAGTTTAAATGTTCTCCTCGCGTACTATGTTAAACTTCAACATGAATATATTTTAAGTTCATGAGAGTGATTCCTACTTAACATGAATTACTGGTAAAGGAATATTTAAATTTCACCTTATATGGTATCAACCATCACACAAAATAACCTGTAAGAAAGACAATATGAATTAATTGAACAAACTTCCATTCTCTCTTTAACAAATGAAAACATGATCTATTCAGTTAGTAATCTGATTCATCACAACTGATAGTTTAAATTATGCATTTTCATGATTAAGCCTTTTAAGCATATGACTTTTATATTTCACATCTAATAGTTACTTTAATTTTTTGATGGATAGCTTCTGTTCCAACTGACTAATTACTCCCTTCAGAATGAATTTTAATCTTGACTCAGCCCACTTATGAATTAATAGTTATTAGGTAGGGTGATACTCACAATATTTAACAACCAGAAAGATAGAGGCACAGACCGATTGCAACTACTTGGGGATTGTCCGAGGAAACCCTAATGGAGAAGAATGAACCCTTTAATTGCTGAATCAAAATGCAGTCTTGGAGGTCCTCAACCATGTCTAAAAGGGATAGTTTAGTTGGTGAGGGGTGAGGGAAGGAAGCTTTGTTTAAGGTTATTTACCAAACGGAACAAAACTTTTAATTTAGCAATATTGACATTTGCCAAATCCTGGCCCTAATCAAGAGCTAATTGAAGCTGCTAATTTAAAATGTTTATAATCTAAGAATCTTGGTGAAGCCGATGTAAGAGGATATCAGTCCAACACCTCACTTCTGTGTGAAGCTATTTAATAGCTATGATTGTATATTGCAGTGGGAAAAGCATGGACTTTGAATGGACTAGGATATAAATTCCAACTTTGTAACTAACTGCTGTTTAATCCTGGGTAAAGTGCATCTCTGAGCCATAGTTTTCATCATTGCTTAGGTTTTTTTTTTTTTTTTTTTTTTTAAGATTTATTTATTTATTTGACAGAGAGAGATACAGCGAGAGAGGGAACACAAGCAGGGGGAGTGGGGGAGGGAGAAGCAGGATTCCCGCTGGGTAGGGAGCCCAATGTGGGGCTCGATCCCAGGACCCTGGGATCATGACCTGAGCCGAAGGCAGACGCTTAACGACTGAGCCACCCAGGCATCCCAGCTTAGGTTTTATGAAGAGTAAATGGAAGCAGGGGTCTAGGATATTATTACATACTTTATAAATGATAGCTATATTAATCATGATGGTACAGATTTTTCAGCTTCTGTTCAGATACTTTAATTGCTCAGCTCGCTGATACTCAGCTCTAATTGCTGGAAGTTACACCTTATTATAGTTGACTGTATTTTTGGTTAAAAACATTCAATGTCCTTCTCATTGAATGTTAAAAACATTCAATGTCCATGGAAGGAACAGTTATTTCCAACCAAATGACATCAAGCTTGACCATGGGACTTGCTTTAGCCTATGAAGTATGAACAAAGTGCCATGTGTGACTTTCAGAGAATAGCTTACCACAAGGTTATCAGCATTTGCCACAGGGACTTCTCAATGGTCTCCATACCAGAATGAGGAACACATAGAGAAAACTGACGTACAGTAGACATATACCATAAGATGCATAATTTTGTTGTCTGTTCTTTAAACCACTAAGATTTGGAGTTTTAGTTTAGTACAACATAACATCCCATACTCTCCTATGCAAAAATTGTTACCTAAAAGTGGGGGGCTGCCAAAATAAAACACCAACATTTTGTGATTTGGGTTGTAGGATCTGGCAGTGGGTGGTGAGGTAATTGTGTTTAGAGACTACAAAGATGTAAACTCATGCTATTTTTCGTCAAACAATCCACTGGTGTAACTTGGAAAGCAGATACCAAAGGAGTTTGTGACTTTAGGTGCGAGAGGAAAAGAGTATTGTTATTCATAGTGTGTTTTGTTTGCTATTTGCTACGTTTACAAGAACCTATAAGACAGAAATGATCTGTAAAATGAATTTGCTGCATTGAATGTGAGGAAGAAGGGCATAAGAAGAGGCCCTAAATTCTGGGACATCACTTTGTTATAAGAGTAAACTTTTGGGGGCACCTGGGTGGCTCAGTTCTTAAGTGTCTGCCTTCTGTTCAGGTCATGATCCCAGGCACTGGGATGGAGCCCCGCATCCAGCTGCCTGCTCAGCAGGAGGTCTGTTTCTTTCTTTTTCACTCCCCCTGCTGTGTTCCCTCTCTAGCTATCTCTTTCTCTATCATATAAATAAATAAAGTCTTTAAAAAAAAAAAGTAAACATTTTTTCATCTTTAACAGGTGAACTAAAACCATGGGTATGGCTGCCGTGCCCTTTGAGAGAATCTTTCAACTGATGAAGCTAACAATCGGTTAATCCTTAAAGTTGGACAAGATGTCTCAGGGCAAAGAGACTAAGGAATTAGCTCCTCCAGGAACTACTAAACTTATAATTAAGCCTAGAGCTATGTATTAAAAAGACTGTTGGTGCCAAAGAAACACCAGGACAAATATTGACATGGCCGTTTGAATCATAAACTACCCTCAGGTCCCAGATCTTTGAGAATCATCAGGCTTAGAAAACTGCTTCATTCTCAGAGATGTGGCCAGGGAGGAAGAGGCAAGGAAACATCATGGAAAGCTATGGAAAACAGTGCACTGACTGGGGAGCTACCAAACCCAAACTAGTCTAATCAAAAACTATTCCCCACCCTTAGATAATAAGGGTGGAGACACCGCATCCCAGGGTTTCAGAATTACTCTTTTTTTTTTTTTTTTTTTACCATGGCACATACCCTCCCCAATGTCCATTACCCAGCCACCCCATCTTCCCCCGCTCCCTCCACCCGTGCCACTCCCGCAACTATCCGTTTGTTTCCTGAGATTAAGAGTCTCTTATGATTTGTCTCCCTCCTAGTTTCATCTTGTTTCATTTTTCCCTCCCTTCCCCTATGATCCTCTGTCTTATTTCTCAAATTCCTCATATGAGTGAGATCATATGATAATTGTCTTTCTCTGATTGACTTATTTTGCTTAGAATAATACCCTCTAGTTTCATTCATGTTGTTGCAAATTACTCTTAACCAGACTCCTGTGCGCCTTCCATTTTCCTGCTTTCAAAAAGGAGTGCTCACTGTGGTATAATCCCATCCTTTGCTGCATGGCAGAGGAAGAAGAGGAAAATGGGGCAGATGATATGTCTTGCTAGTTACAGAGTGTTAGCTTCAATAGAATGGTTAAAGAGAATACAACATAAGTTGTAGTACATTTATTAAAAGGGATCTTTTACAGCAATGGAAAAGAACTATTGCTAAACCTAACCACATAGGTAATTCTCGTGGAAATATTGTTGTGGCTAGCAAAACCCTGAAATTAGATGCTATATGATTTAATTTATCTGAAATTTCAAAAATGGGTAAAACTGACACACAGCAATTGAATTCAAAATGTCTGGAGGACTGTTGACTTGTGGAGGAAGCACGGGAGAGTCACCTGGGTATTAGGAACATTCCATATATTGATTTGGGTGTGATTACTAAATATAGTCATATGTATAGTTTATCAAGCTGTATATTTAATCTGTCTCCATTTTACCATATGCAAAGCAAACTCAAAGTTTTTTTTAAGACATGTACATTTTTCTTGTCTTTCTCTCCCCTAAGTCTCATGTCATTTTGGGCTTTAACCTTTCTAAAACTCTTCTTGTAAGTTCTTAAAAATTCTGGTTTTACTTTAGCTTTTTTGGTGACATTTCCATGTTATGTTCTTGTCTTTCGAGTATAAGAGTTTATCTTAATGTTCCCAATGCAGGCGCTCAGGTTTCCTTTACCATGTGAGGCTTATTTTTTGTCTACTGGCACCAGTCCTTCAGTCAGTTTCATCTTAGAAATTCTCATCCTTCTTGAGCCTTTGAGTCTTTCTCTGTGGTTATGAGACATCCTTTTTATTGTTTCAAATTTTGAACTCTGCTTTCCCAAAACCGGTTTCAGTGAACCCACAGCCAATGTTGTTTCTCTATATCCTCATAAATTCCAATGTGATACTGGAATTTTCCCCAAGAATCTTCCACTTTCCCATTAACAGTTAATCCACTCCCATTGGCTTAACTGTAGTTCAGTTAACTGGGGTCTGTTCTAACAGGGCATCCTCACAGGTTGGGGAAACCCTTTGTGGGTGAATAGAAGGAACTGTGATATGGGGCATCATACCCAATTTTGCACTGACCACCACATGCTTGAATGAGCATAATACAGAAAGGAGGATCCTCCTTGATCTCACCTTAAAGAAACAATTGGCTTTGCCCCACCCTGGTATCTGAGGTCAAAAGGAGTCATGATATTCCAGCAGGGGGGTGGTGGCAACCTCGTAACACAGGACTCTGTCCTGCCTTTGGTAGTAGAGAAAGCAGGTTTGTGGGACCATGTTCTGGGGTAACCAGATCCTGGCAGCGATTAAGGAACTCCCCTTCCCCCATTCACTTGCTGAAGGGTTAGATTCGAGTTTCATTTCCAGGAATGAAGTGAGAGCAAATTGAATTGATCTTTTGAGTACAAGTTAGGGTCCCGAGGGGATTCTGACATACATGGAGTATTTTAAGCAAAGGCCATAAAAAAGGCGAGGCTACAATTTTCTGCTAAACTTTTAAATTGAACCATCTCAGTGACTTAAATGATTTGGGGTATATAAGTCTTATTTCAGATACTCTTACTTGTTACTTCTCCATTGAATTATGAATACCACTCTTCACAATAAAAGTAGTGTGTAGTGGTTATAAACCCATATGTTAGTATTAAACAGACCTAGAATCTACCCTTGGTTCTACTACAAGCTGGATAATCTTAGATGGATTGTCTAATTATCTAATTATCTAATTTTAGATGGCATATCTAATTATCTAATGTCTCAGATTCTCAGTGCTCTCAATTATAAAATAAGATGAATATAGTAAATGAGATAATTTATGTGAAGTGTTTAGAAGAATGCCTGGTATATAGTAAGTGATCATTATCAGTGAGTGATCATTACTATTCTTATTATTCCGTGAAATATCTGTTGTCTTCACTATATTTGTTCTTAACTTTTACATGTACATGTCTATTTTCTCGCCCTCAAATTTCAATTTGCACATATCTTAATAATATTGATAAATGTCTTTCCAGTTTTTGTGGAATACTTGTTGGCTCTTGACATAAAATAGTCTTAACATTTCATACATTATATGTAGAACATACTTAATTTAAAAAAACTTGAAGTCAGAGAAAATTACTTAGATTTAAGTTATGTTAAAAGCTATTTGATAATAAAAAAAAATTACTGCTAATAAAAATAAGACGAGTTCACCAAACCAATTTAAATTGTTTAAAGTGGCAATAAAAATGAGGCAGACCCACTTTCTAAAGAAAGTGGCATGCTTTTTATACTTTTTCATATATTTAAACAAATATCCTTAGAAAATTTTGGTGCAATTTGATTTTTAGTAATGTTTTAAAATAAAATATATTCTTAAAAGATTTTATTTATTTATTTGACAGAGATCACAAGTAGGCAGAGAAGCAGGCAGAGAGAGAGGGGAGGAAGCAGGCTCCCTACTGAGCAGAGAGCCCAAAGCGGGGCTCAATCCCAGGTCCCTGGCATCATGACCTGAGTCGAAGGCAGAGGCTTTAACCCACTGAGCCACCAAGGCGCCCTGTTATAAAATAAAATATTTGTAAGTGAAATGAAAAGGAGCCATTGTCTCAATGTAGTATATTTAACACATTGATAAATTAATAAATAAAAGAGTTCATAAATACACAAGTTTTTGTTTAGTAGGTGAAACTTACAAATATGAAATAAAAAAAACCCATAAATCAATGTATGTAACCAAGTACTAATAATGAAACTTGGCAGTTATTTAAAATTTATAAATACCACTCTTTTAAAGGACAAACCATATCTGTAAAATGAAGTTGCCTTTTTGATTCTGTTAAGAGAGATAACAAACACATGCTAATCCATGTTGAGTAACACTCAGGACCATGTATCTTAAGAAATCTATTTGCTAAGTTTACTGAGATTCGGTAAGATTCAGGTACCATCTCAAGAAATAAAATCTGAGTGAAAAATTAGAAAACAAAGATAATAATGAATGGCAATGTTTCCAGTTAAGGTGTGATGGCTGGTGGTATGAGTTTTGTGCCCTATCTTATATAACAACTGTCTTAATTATGGAGGGAGCAGCTAGCATGTTAAATTTGAGGACGAGTCTAAATTAGGAGATACTACAAATACCACTGGAACCAAGAAGTAATGTTCAACTAAAAGGAATTCATGAACAAAACTACCATCAAGTAATACTGAAGGATAATAAATCAGTAAAGTGAAGATTTCAGCTCTGTTGCTTTTACTGTCTAATTTTCTGAGGCAAAAACTAGGTATAGGACTTAAGTATAAAAATAATTTTGGAGCTTTTTTTTTTCATTTATCTTTTAGAGCTCATCACTGTCAAGTGGGTAAATTTTTTTTTTTAAGATTTTATTTATTTATTTGGCAGACAGAGAACACAAGTAGGCAGAGAGTCAGGCAGAGAGGGAGAGGGGGAAGCAGGCTCCCAGCTGAGCACAGAGCCTGAAGGGGGCTTGATCCCAGGACCCTGGGATCATGGCTGGAGCGGAAGGCAGAGGCTTAACCCACTGAGCCACCCAGGTGCCCCAAGGTAAACTATGTTTTGAGGAGAAGTCAGAGTAGTGAATTTCACTGTGTTTGATTGAGGAGGATTCTAATTTGGATCTTTCTGCTAATTCTGTAACTCTACATACAAGTCCAAGTCCTTATTTGCTGTCTAGATAGTTACTCTAAATTCTCCTAAGTGATGAAACTCTGGTTCTGAACTGCATGCAGTCTTTGGGGACTGGGTTTCTACTAATTTTATCTTCTTAAGCCAACCTGTCTGTCTGCACCTTTGCCTATCTATTGCTCAAGCTCTGACTTGCCTGGTGCTCAAATTATCTTCCTCTCTCCAGCTGGCAGTTGGGCAATTTTTGGCCCTCTCATCCTCCCCCTGGAGGCTCAGTGTAGTCTCAGCATCTTAAAAATAAGTAAGTAAGTAAGTAAGTAAATAAATAAGCAAATAAATAAAAAGGAAAAAAAAGTGCTCAAATGGACTAAGGTTTCATTTGATAGCTTACAACTGCCCTTGGACACATCTATTTGGAAATTCTATTGTCATTTCATCCTCACTGAATTCTAAAGAGAATTCTCTGAAGAGAATCCATTATCTTTCTTTTTTACCTCTAAAAAGAATCCTCTCTTGATTTTTCTTTCAATATCAGTAGTGACAGATTTCACCCAGGCCAATGGGAATGGAAACTAGAGTTGTCCTTGACTTTTTCATATTCATGATACTCTGTATTCTATTGTTCACCTGATCTCCTTGAGTCCTTTTTCCAAATTCATATTAATCTTTCCCCTTTCATTCTCCTTGTCCAGGCCCTGTATCATTTATATTTCTATGATTATAATAGCCTTTTTGGAGGGAGTAAAATAAAAAGAATAAAGGTTTGATTCTCCTATAATAGGAAGCACACATAATTAAGGAAAACAGATTTGCAGCATATTATCCTTACGAAAAAGAATACTCAAATATTCAATGGCAGGAAGAAAACAGAGCAAATGTAACCAGGTCAGTTTAACAGTACATAGATATGACTGGTTATCTGTAAGCTGTAACTGGAAGTATAGGTCTGGGTCTTGCATGGGTTTGGTGATGCATCATTGTACATTCTTCAGAAAGACAACCAGCATTAAAGTCATCACCAAAGAACAGGGCTGTTTTCACATAGACATATTGTAAAGACATGGCAGTACTAATAGTTAATCTTAGCTAACACCACAGTGGTAATCATCTTACAATAAATGTTAACAAATCAATACATTGTATACCTCAGACTAAGGCAGTGTTATATAATTGTCAGTTATATCTCAGTAAAGCTGGGTGGGGAGAGGAGAGGTGAAAACACTGAGAGCCCCCCCAGGCAATGTGAACGGAGATGAAAGCAGAAACAGGAGAAGCAGTATTTTTATTTTATTTTATTTACATTATTTAATTAAATAAATTTATTTAAATAAATAAGTTTAAATAAAGAAGTATTTATTTTATTTTCATCATTTAATTTACTTTTAATTTATTTTATTTTCATCATTTAAAATATCAGTCAACATGTACTGAACATTTATAATATGTTGAATAAAGTTGCAAACTAATTATATACATTCTGTTGCCACAACAACTCCATGACATAGATGTTATCATTAATTCCATTTTCATAGCTGATGGAGTTGAGGATCTAAATATGTCCCAAATATGGCGCCTTTCCTCTGTCTACATCTGCTGTACATCATCTCTCCCATCAAATTCCCATCATCTCTCTTTGCAACATTCTCCTAGTGTCTCCCACCCCTACTTTTGCCCTCACCATCCTTCTCACCAAAGCATCTAGAAGGATCTAACAACTTCTGTCAGATCACATTATTCCTCTATTTAAAATCTTTTAGTGATTTCTACTGCAGTTATCAGAAACTCTAACTCTCAAGTAGCTGGTGTAAGACCCTGTATGATTTGTGCTGTCTCTTTCTCTCCCCACATTACACTTCATACTTCCCTTCACCACACTGACCTCAGGTTACTTTCTCTACTATCCAAATTCTCCCTCCCTCCTTAGCAATTTTGTCCAAATGATTCCCTTTGCCTCAAGCATTTTTGCCCCAACCGGTTGGCTCATTTCTACTCACCCTTCATCCCCAGCTTAAACTTTACTTCCTCTGATCATCTTTTTTTGTTTTCTTTTTATAAAATGTCTTCCTTATCTGATTTTCTATGTCTGGTTTTTTTAAGGTATAATTTAAAATCAGGAAAATTCATTCTTGATGAAATTTGACAAATGTAAACAGTCATATAGCTACCAACAATCCGATTAGAGAATATTTCATTTGATTTCAAAATGTTCCCTTGTGCCCCTTTGACGTCAGTCCCCTTTCCCTAGATCAGTGGCAGCCACTGATTTCTTTCCCTTTAGTTCTGACTTTTCTGGAATGTTCTATAAATGGAATCATTCAGAATATAGCCACTTGAATCTGGCTTCTTTCACTGACACAATTATTTTAAGATTCATCTATATTGTCACATGTGGGTATCATAATTTATTTATCTATTCATCAAGAGGTGTACTTTTAAGGTTCTTTCCAGTTTCAGTGATTATGAATGAAACTTCTATAAATAGTTGGTACAGGTTTTTGTGTGGATGTTCATTTTATTTCTTTTGCATAGATACCTAGAAGTGAAATTATTTGGTGATATGGTAAATATATATTTACCTTTATAAGAACTGCCAAAGTGTTTCCCAAAGACCTATACCACTATTTTTTTTTTTGCATTTACACTAGAAATATATGAGATCCACTTTCTCTTCATATTCACTAGCACCTGATATTGTCAGTCTTAAAATTTTAGTAATTTTAATAGATGTGTGATATGTATATATTTTTGTTTTGTATTTCTTGATGACTAATGTTGAGCATATTTGTATGTACATATTCACTCTTAGTAACTGTTCTTTGGTAATCTGTCTGTTCTAATCGTTTGCCCATTTTTACTGAGTTGTGAAAGTTTTTATATATTCTGAATAAAAATCCTTTGTCAGATTTATGTTTTGCATATATTTCTTCCCAGGCAGTAACTTGTCTTTTTATTTTCTTTAAAGTGTATTTTGAAGAGCAGAAGTTTTTAATTTTGATAAATGCAATTTATCAATCTTTTGGAATTTTTTTTTAACCTGTACTCTTGTATCCTTACCTCATCCAAGGTCACAAGCATTTTCTGTTCTGTTTTGTTTTCTAAAGTTTTATGGTCTTGAGATACCTGGCTGGCTCAGTCAGTAGAACATGCGACTCTTGATCTCAAGATCATGAGTTTAAGCCCCATGTTGGGCCTGGAGCTTACTTTAAAAAACTAATAAAAATAATTAAAGTGTATTCTGTTAAAAGAAAGTAAAATAAAATAAAAACGTATAGTCTTCAGTTTATTGTCCATTTCTGGTTGATCTTGTATTTTGAGCTATCAGTGTAGATTAATTTTTTTTTGTATATGAATGCTTACGTTTGGCATTTGAGTAACACTATAACATGCGAATTGCCTGTTCAGCAAAGTCTTCACTGAACAACAACCTATGTATTGTTTTTCCATAGCCAGAAAACATCCAGTCACAGCTATACTCTCTGATGCATCACTTTTTGTCTACCTAAAATGGGACTTTGTCACTTCCTTGCTTGAACCCATTTAGTGAAGTAAATATTCAATAAATGGTATTGGCACAATTACAGCTTCATTTGATAAGAAAGTTTATACTTTTGCATCTTATCACAAATACATGCACAATTATAGATGGTTTAATGAATATAAAAGATATGAAACAGAAAAATTAAATTTATTCAAAATTTGTAGGAGAATATTTTGATATTCTTGAAATAGAAAGTACTTTTTAAGCAAAATATGCAACTCAGAGACAATGAAATGAAAATGTTAACAATTTGCATAGTGCGAAAAGAACTAGTTTATGAATGACAAAATAAAATTAAGGAAAGAATAAAATATTAAAATGAAATATTAAGAAAGATATTTGCAATATGTATCAGGAATACAGAGTTCTTATCCCATTAAAAAAATGGCTTCTTCTAAATCAGTAAAAAATAAATAAATAAATAAACAAACAAACAAAGGGAGCAGCAATACCTCTGAAGAAAAATGGGCAAAGAGTATATATTGTAATTCACACTAAAACAAACATTTAATAGAAATTAAAAGATACATAGCATAGTAACCAAACAATTTTGAATTAAAACAGCAATTAGATGCTTTAAATTTTTAGATGAATGAAGATTAAAATATTTTATGTTTGATTTTAGTAAATGTTTTAGGGAAGCAAAAATCTTACACATAATTGGAATGAACATCATTATGTCGTTTCTGGAAAGCTATCTGACAAAATACATCAAAATCTTTAACTATGTCTAGACTGTTCATATTATAAATATGTTCATATAAATTTAATATAGGAAAATCATTGAACAAGCGTGAAATGGTGTGTTTATTACAGACAAAAAGTTGAAAATAGCCTAATCATTTACCAAAAATAAAGGAGGGTGCATCCATTTCAATGAAATAATTAGTAGCTGTTAAAATAGGGTAAAGAATATTTATTTACCTGGTATATATCATACACAACATACAAAAATACATACATACATATATACATATGTACATTTATACACATGCACACCATATCATTGAATGAAAAAGCTGGATACAATATGGTTTATACAGTATGATTGTGCTATTTTCTATATTATTTGTGTGTGTCCATATCAAAGAGTTAATAATATTTAGCTTTGGGGAGTAGGATTTGGGATGAAAACAAAATTTATGTTTAAATAACTTTGGTATTATTTAAATTCTTCTTATCATGACTATAGTGATTTTGGTAATATAAATTAAAGTTATCCATATTAATTTAAGAAAAATTAAAATAAGAAAATTACGCAACACAGGGATAACTACCGTTCCTGTCCTGCTGCATTCCCTGCTACCGTGTTTTTTATGCTTCCATATGTGTCTTTAGACACATTTGAGATCGTATCATATGGGTATTTTATAACCAGTGTTACTGGGTCTCTTATTTATCAACCCATCCATTTGATACTCACCAGCTTTGTATGGAAATCTGTGGTTCATATTGTGGAGAATGCAGGAAAAAGAAAAGAAAATATTGAAAAGAGAAGAAATCTGCTCTTCAAATACTTTTTGTATACCTAATTTATTCATTCAGCAAGTACTTGTTAAGGGCCTTTTATGTGTCAGGCACTGTTCTAGATGTTACAGCACATAACAGGCAATCTTCTGTTGTTAATGGAAATAGAAATTGTCAAAATCTGTTTGACATGTGTTAGACTTAGAGTGGATAAAGATATGACTGGTCTTTGGATAATATAACAGACACTTAGCAGACTCTGTTAAAATTCTTTAAATGACTAGGGTTTTTGTTCTCTTGAGTTTAAGGTTACAATCATTTAAATTTCTTCCAGTGAACACATGCTTGCAAATCCACACCAGCTGAATTAATGAGTGGAAGATAAATGTGTCCTCTGATGGAAGAGAAGGGACCAATGAAACACCATGTGTAGCCAAGAAATGAACTCCATGATCACTTTTGTCCCAAGCACCAGGAATCAGGATGAAGGCAAAGACCACGTGGAAGAAAATTCAGAAATAAGCATCAGCAGTAATATGGTGCAATAGTCTTTCCTGCTCCTTGCTTTGATATTCTCAATTGTTCCTCTTACTTGTGTTGAGGAATTGGCTTCCTTGTGACATCTGCAGGTGCTGACAAGGTCCTTGGAATCAGAGATCATGGTGACCAGAGAGAGGACACCGTCCAGAAACCTGACAGTTCTTAGCAGGGGACTGGGGCCAGGCAATGAGCAAAGTAAGAATCCTGAATTTCAAGGGAGGACCTGAAACATCAAAAAATATATAGTAGGCAGTCACTGTAGATGAGATACCACTGGATGGGAACTATGTATCCAGAACAAAGCTAGAGTTTAGTCATTGGAACAGAGTATGAGGCTAAGAAGACACTGAGTTCCTGGCTTGAATCCTTTGTTGTTCCTGTTGACAGTTTAGTTCCAAAGCTACGTATGCTGCTTTACTCTGCAAGTGAAGCTTTAACTTCCAAAGCTAGGCTTTGGAACCTAGCTTTGGGAGAGACCCATTAAACAGGGTAATCATACCTCTCAATGGTGTGATATCCAAGAAATTATAAGAAATTGGAAAATAATAGTCTTTATTATATAAAATAATAGCCTGTATAAAATAATAGTCCTTTCTAGATACTCTGCTTACTTGGACCAATTGGGCCAGTTACCTTAGCTTTTTTTTTTCTTTTTTTTTTTTTCAGATTTTATTTGTTTATTTGTCAGAGAGAGAGCAGAATCACAGAGAACTGCAGACAGAACAGGCAGAGGCAGAGGGAGAAGCAGGCTCCCCACTGAGCAAGGAGCCCAATTTGGGACTTCATTCCAAGACTCTGGGATCATGACCTGAACAGAAGGCAGATGCTTAATTGACTGAGCCACCCAGGCTTCCCTACCTTAGCTTTTTTTTTTTTTTTTTTTTTTTAAGATTTTATTTATTTGACACAGAGAGAGAGATCACAAGTAGGCAGAGAGGCGAGGCAGGCAGAGATGGGGGAAACAGGCTGCCCGCTGAACAGAGAGCCTGACGTGGGGCTCGATCCCAGGACCCTGAGATCATGACCTGAGCCAAAGGCAGAGACTTAACCCACTGAGCCACCCAAGTGCCCCCCACCATAGCTTTTTGAGCATTTTTCTCCCACATTGTGTTTTTCCATTGTTTCCATTTTCATTTTTTTTATTTATTTTTATTTTTTTTAAGATTTTATTTATTTATTTGTAAGGGAGAGAAAGAGAGAGCAGAAATAGGCAAAGTGGCAGGCAGAGAGAGAAGCAGGCTCCCCGCTGAGCAAGGAGCTGGATATGAGACTCGATCCCAGAACCCTGGCATCATGACCCAAGCCAAAGGCAGCAGCTTAACCAACTGAGCCACCCAGGCATCTCTCCACTTTCATTTTAGAATAAAATGAAAATTGTATTGAAAACATCATGATGGTAGAGATCATTCATTATATTCTGGAATTTGTGTCAAAAGCTGACGAGTGCGTCTCCTCTGGGAAAAAGTTTAGATGATCTTTTTTTTTAATGTATTTTTTTTAAAGAGTTTATCAGAGATCACAAGTAAGCAGAGAGGCAGGCAGAGAGTGAGAGGGAAGCAGGTTCCCCACTGAGCAGAGAGCCCCATGCGGGGCTTGATCCCTAGGACCCTGAGATCATTACCTGAGCCAAAGGCAGGGGCTTACCTCCACTGAGCCACCCAGGCGCCCCAAGTTTAGATGATCTTATGACTATTTACAGGCTTAGGCGGAGTCGGTTAACTGGATACATTGGACTTCATAGGAAAGGCATTCCCCCCCCCCCGCCCACTGGGTGCCCCAGTGTCGTACTGTGTGCTACCTGCATGGCTGTGGGGCGTGATCTTGCACACCTTCATCATGTTATTGGTCAGATTTAATTTCCTAAAGGTCAGAGATGCTTACGTTATTCCATGGGTCCCTACCTTATTCTTGAGAAGAGAAGATGGCAGTCAATCTCTTTTTCCATTTACTCAATTTATCCTTTGGAATTTCTCAATGGACAGTGAAGAACACTGCATTTGTGATAAGTGGAAGGAGCTTAATTGAGTGTGTTGGTTTTGCTGGAGATGGCTGTTTGTAGGTATGTAGAAGCCAGATGCCACCTGGGAAGCAGACTTCCTTTTTCCAGGGCAGTATTTTTAATTACGTCTTTTCACCTGAGCTCCAGGGCAAAAGTTCCATTTTTCTCCCTGCTCATTATTAACAAAGCCCACAAGGACAGAGGTTTCTAATTTCCTATTTTTAAGTGAATTTAGCTTGCAAAGTGTTCTGAAATGACATTAGATATGTAGTTAAGATAATACCTAGGCTCTGGAGTTTCTTCGCTTTATACACATCTATACATCCTACCCACACCGACTGCCCTCTGTTCACAAAGCAATATTTACTCACACAGTCCACGTGTTCCTGAAAGTGTGCTCGGTGGCTTGTTGTGGTTGTTGTTTGTACGCTACATACATTCAACAGACACATTCGGGAACTATCTTATGGGAACTGTACACAGATATCACTTTCTGTGTTTAATTTGTATCGAGGGTGATTTTGTGCAGCAATGCAGACCTGCACCCATTTTGAAATTAATTAACCTGAACACAATTGGATCCACCAGTCTAGGTTCCTTAATAATATCCTGGCTCACACATTAAATAATACATGAGGGGGAATGGAAGGTGGGGGGGATTCCAAGGAGAGACAATGAGGATTCTGGCCTCCAGAGCTTTTAATCCCCCTCCTGCCAGTGTTTTCCCCTGTGGAGGGGAGTCTTCCTTTCCTTGTTTTTGTTTTCCTGGCTGCAGAAGGAGAGCATGAGCAAAGCCACGCAGAGTTGTAGGTGGGGGTGAATAAATGCCGAAAATGTGCTTTGAGAGCCTCAAGTAAAACCCACTATGCCGCGTGTGGAAATTGTTATGGGTTCATTCTTCATGCACTTTTAGTCCTTGCCCTCTAGGCTCAGACTGCCAGCCAAGGCACCAATTACTGGCGATGGGGCTGTTGGTTCTTGTGATGTGAACACCTGTCCTCCAGCAAATGAACTGAGATAATACATTCCCATTTACTATGTGTGTCATATACCCTACAAATTGAATCTCTAAAATACACTCTGAGTTGAATAATAAATGGCACTGGGTTTAAATGACAGGAAATAGACTCCATACAATTGCTTGGGCATCTGTGTCCACCCAAGCCTTTGTCCACCCAGTTTGCTGCTGAAACGCCAAGCCAGACTTCCCTCTGCGTTCTCGGAGCTGACTAAGGGGCCATCTGTATGGGGAAAGTCACCACAGAATTGCTGGCTTCCCTGGGAGAGCCTCGGGCTGATGAATTCAGTCAAGCCAGGGCTTGGGAGACCCAGCCCCAAGCTGCTCAGCAGATAAGACAGAATTGCAACCCGATACAATTCCGGGAGGGAGCCTTCAAATTCATATTTAAAGAAACATTCATTAGGTAGCTGGATGGACCACCCAATACAATTTGTTGCCCTGAAATTTATAAGAAGGACAATTAAGAAAAATTACCAAATGAAAGCGGGAAAGAGGGCAGCCAAGGATCCAGGTTGAGGGAATGAGGTTTAAAGGCCGTACCAAAGCTGCGGTGAATCTTGGCTTCCCTTCCACTAGGTGTGGGACTTCTGGCAGGTAACGAACTCTGAGTTCTCTAAATGTCAGTCTCCTCTCGGGTCTCTAGGCTAGGAGCACACCTCACGTGCCCACCTGTCCACCCCGCATGCCCCGCACGCTCTTTGGCCGACGCAGGTGCTGAAAATCCGCTGCAGGCAGGAGGGTTTTTCTGACTGGTTCTTGCTGCTCGTCCTAGCCACTGCTGTAAGGGCCATCTGTGGCCACTCACTCCTGGCCTGCCCTTCGTTCTTCGGGGCGACCGTCTCTGGGTGAGGGAGAAGAGAGGTTCTTTAGCATTTGGCCTGCTCTACCCAAGCGTCCCGCCAGGAGGTTAAATGTGATGTGTAAGCTGGTTGTGTGCACATGAACCCTCATCCCTCAAAGTAAGAGTGCACGGTCCTGGCTTCCTATCAGGAGATGGTTCACTGATTCGTGTTTTGAGACGTTTATGGAACGGGAGTGTTCTCCAGGGCTTCCTTTCAGTGTAATACCACGACCCTCCCATGAATGCAGGCCTATGTTCCTCTCATGGATGCCTTTTATGTAGGTATGTAAGTATGAACAATTTTCCTCCCTTTCCTGTTTTGATGACATGTTCATCAGCTGGAAGGGCACTGATCCAGAAACTACCTATTTTCTACGGCCTTCCCCATGTTTAATATCCTGGTCAAGGGAAAGGCCAGACAGGGGAACAAATGCCCAGGAAAATAGAAGGAAGGCCATGAGAACGGACAGGGGTGCTCTGAATCATGTCAGTATTGTGTAAACAGATGTGTACTTATAATTCTATTTGTGTTTATTGTGTTGTTCTTCCTCAACCAATAATGCCTCTGTAACCTAAAGAGACAAAGACTCAGTCAGTGGTCTAGTTGCCGTTTCTGTGTAGCCCCACATGGTGCCTTTGATTTCTTTGGCAAGCTCACCGCCGGTAGTGAGGACCCCTGACACATGTGAGGCCAGGGAAAAGTGCCTGTCCTGTAACCAGTGCCCACCACCGAGTTGGTGGAAAGCAGGAAGCCATGAATGGAGGCATCTGTAGATCTGCTCCAAAGGTCTCTCCCTGGGACATGAAGCTGGTAGGTCCCCCATCCCAGGAAGACCCCTTGTGAGCATCTGTACAATGTTCCTGTTTCTTGCTTTCTTCTTTTTAAAAAAAAATTATTTTTTAATTTTTAAATTAAAAAAAAAAATTTTTTTAAGTTTTTAAAGAAATTATTTGAGAGAGTGAGATCTGAGAGCATAGGAGCATGAGCCAGGGGAGGGGAAGGGGCAGAGGGAGAAAAAAAACTCCCCTGAGTAAGGAGCCTGATGCGGCGCTGCATCCCAGCACTCCGGGATCATGACCTGAGTCAAACGGAGCAGCTTAACCGACTGAGCCACCCAGGCACCCTTCCTTCTTCTCCTATCTGTCTTCCAGTCCTCTTACCTGTTTCCACCCAGGCTAAGAAGGAAGAGACTTCTGTTTGCCACTTCCTTCTAACTTAGCCATCTTTCCCATTACTGTCCCTACCTGAATTCCCCTCTTCTGTCTTATTCTTTGACTGCCTTTGGACACTGCACAGGAAATCTCATACAGACTTCTTCTCTCTTGCTTCCCACATGTTCTAGGATCTTCTCTATGTCTAGACATCTCTTTAGAACCTATCTGTCATCTCTCCCTGTTCCACTTCCTCACAGCTCTGTTAAGTGGCCATGGGTCGTATTAGATTACTGTGTTCAATATGGGGTATTAGGAAAGAGGGCTCTTTATTGTTTAATCCAGGTTTGGAATTCTGTGTCCGCCACCTAGTAACTGTGGTATCTTGGCAAGTTATTAATTCTCCATGCCTCAGTTTTCATTTAATTTTTTCATCTGTTTTATGTGCTCCCGATTCTCTAGCCTGCACCTCCCTTGGGCTGGATCTAGCAGAGAGCCAGCTAATGGAGCATTCAGACATCCTGCTGGTGGCCCCCTGCATTACAGAAGAGAGAAAGAGAGCGGGGCAAGGCTGAGGCAGGTATCAGAAGGCCGACCAGCCCTGGATCAGTACGGCAGCACTTCTCGTGTTCATTTAGGTAAGTGTCTGCCCTCTAAGGTTGTGAGCTGCCCAGGGTGGGAAGTGAGTTTTCTTTTACTTTGTATTCCCTAATCCTTGCCTACTACCTCCAATGGAATGCAAGCTTCATGAATATCTGTTGGGTGGACTTGCTAGTGGAGGGGAAGTAGTATCCTTCTCAAGAAACATGCTAGCGTTTTTAGTTAGGTCTGGATCTGTAGGGGTCCATGCTGAGTACAGATGAGTGTGTAGTGTAGCATGGTGAAGAGGGGATTGGAGAAAGAACCTACTAAGAATGATTCGCCATTCTTCAAAAAGCCCTACTAACCTGGACAAAGGACAGGTTGGTTCTCACAGCAAAAAGAGGCCCGAGATATTAGCTAGCACAGGATGCCAGCGATAAAGGACGATGTACAGTGAGGCTGAGCTGTAGGCTTGGGAAGAAAGACAGGGTGTACCATGAGTTCCTGACATTTGAGATTAGTTGGAGGGACTAGTAAGGGCCCCCTGCCGGGAAAATTAATATGCAGACCATGAAACTATTTTCAGAGGTAAAACTGCATTTAATTTACTCTGCAACATTACCTTAGATCAACCTCGTGTGCTCCCCTAGCCTTTGCTTCATTCTGCTCTGGAGTAAAATACTTCCATCTCCAGTATTTAGAACAGTGCCCCACATGTAAGTATGTATTGAGTGAAAATAATGTAGAGGGGAAGAAAGCTGTAAGTCTTTCTATGTCATGTAGGTTTACTTCATCCTGGAGCTGAAGATGGAAAAAGGTGTGGAGCTAGCGATGCTTCCATACTGTTTTTGCCTTTGAGAAGAGCCAGACTCTCTTTGAGCAACCATGGAGAACAGTCATCAGAACACCTTATTTTAACCTCGCCAGCAGTGGTTAATTTAGTTTAGGAAAAGGTGAACAGGAAAAATCTAGCATCTCCTAGTCTAAATACATTATAATTCATATCCGTGACACACTGTATTATACACGTGTCAATGACACTTCCCTTTCCTTTCTGCCAAGTAAGCCATATGCTTCTTCCATTATTTTTAGTTTGGTCATGTGATTGGCTTTGGCCAGTGAATGTGAGCAGGTGTGACATATTCTACATCTGAACAAAATCTTTGAATATGCTTACATAGTTTTGGTTTTATATATTGTGTGCCGACCCCTACTTGAGAAGAACATGACCCAGATAGTAGTTACGTCCTGGGACTGGGTTCCAAAATGAGAAAAGTCACAGAGTAGAACCAAGTAGAACTTGTGGGAGCTACAGCTGACTTGCTGATCTCAAGTAACTTAAATGATGTTTGTCAGTGGCTAGGAAAGTAGGAAAGTAGTAACGTATAAGCTCTCTACTGCTGCTAGAACAAATTACCATCAACAGCAGCTTACACAACATAAATGTATCTTATAGTTCAATGTGTGTCCCACTGGGCTAAAATCAAGGTGTTGGCCAGGGTGTGGTCACTTCTGGAGATTCTAGGGAATAATGTGTTTCCTTGCTTTTTCCAGAAGTTGCCCACATTCCTTGGTTTGTGCTCCCTTCCATCCTCTTCAAAGCCAGCAATATTGCATCTCTCCCCATTCTTCCCTAGTTACCTCTCCCTTTGACTGTCCTTGTCTGTCTTCCTCTCCCATCTTTAAGGATCCCTGGGATTTCCCTGGGCTCATCCAGATAATTCAAGATGACCTCCCTGTCTCAATATCAGCTGACTAGCAACCTTACATTCTCTTTGTCATGTATCCTTGACATCTTCAAAAGTTCTAGGGATTAAGACCAGGACATCTTTTATTCTGTAGTATGGGTATTGTAATCAAGGATGATGCTGCTTAAAAGGCAGAGAATTAGCTGCTCCTCTGTAAATGAACATAAAACAGAAACTCTCTGTGGTCATTTGAAGTCACAAGATAAAATAAATACATAGCAGAGTGACATTGAATATGACAGCCTGGCTCCGTACCTGCTACTGCCTCTACGTATAGGACTTTGGGCAAATCATTTGGTTCATTTCTCTCTGAGTTTCTTCACCCGTGACATGGAACACTCAAATCTAGTGCAATTTATCTTTCAGGGCTATGGAATGGCTATATCATAACTATATCAATAGCTGTTTATCACCATATCTCTACTACTTCATTCTTTTTATCTTTTGGGTCATTAAATGGATCAAGTCAAAACAATGGAGTGTAAGGGCATCTATAGGTATATCTATCTTCATTCTTTTTCTTTGTAAAGGTCTATGCACAATAGGGTGTATGAGTTGATAATAGGGCCTCCAGATTTAACCTTGCCCCAAATTTCTCTTTTAAATGAATTGTGCCTTCTCCGTCTGTGTATGTATATTTGTGGCCTTGTAACAATCCTGCGAATACAGATTAGCTGATGCACTTTTCCATTGAAAAATTAATACAGCGTTGAAAGACGAACGCCTTTCTCATTTCTTCAGCCATGGTAACAATGAACCATTATTCAGGAAGAAATGGGTAAAATTAAGATACACATTTCCATTAGTTTTAAGTCCAGTGTTTGCAGACAGTTATGCATATGCCCACATGCATTTCTGTTCTTCATGGTACAAATTTTCCTCAATTCCCTCTTCCATATCATAGCACAGCATGGATTGGCAACTCCAACTTTTCATTTATGTGCATATTTCAGTAAGAAACTCTCTACTGGAATGACACATAAATTGGTTTTTCCTTTTGTTGGAGGTTCACCTTGGTACTTACTGCCTGGCCATTTTGGCCACCTCCTGAGGCATCCCTGGCCAGGTAGTCAGCTGTGTCTCCCAGAAGCATCTGGAAGCTCTTCCTCTTTCAGCCTCTCTGGAATAAAGATTTCATTTTATCCTTCCACATAGGCTTATAAGACATTAGAATATTATAGGTCCCCAAAGAATTTGTATCTTCTTACATCTTTTATTCTTTTTGCCTGCTGTTATGTATATTTTATGATTTCATTGTGGCTAATTAAATGATGCAGTGTGTATGTAACTGGAGTATGTACACACAAATATTGTGCTGTTTTAGATCAAAATATGATGCCTGCACAGCGACAGATCCAAACTGTTAATACAACGTTATTTTTAAGAGATCACAAATTTGTGGGTTGAATGCTAAACTTCTTTAGCAAAACAATAAAATCAGAGAAAAAATATCATTTTTAAAGAATGTTTTCCACATTCAAGATAGACGCCTATGACCATTCTGTGGACTTTGAAATTATGCTATGCTTTGCTGAAAACAAACAAGAATTCATCTGAAATATAATACAAATTAGGCACAAAATATGACCAAATGTGAAACCAAAAGTCTTATAATACTCAAATTAAAGCTTTACCAGTGGAATAATAACTAAACATGTATTACATACAATGTGTCACAATGGTACCCTGTGCCCCCCGCCAAGTAGAATAATATCTCTTTTGAGAGAGAAGTCATCTTGAAAATTAATGTCTCATAAAATGAAATATCTCTATCTCCTTGACTGGTTTTTTTTTTCTTTAAAATATTTTAAAATAGTTTTTGTTTTGTAGTTCATTTTGGTGTTGAACATTGTATTAATACTTTTTTGTATTATTGTTTTAATTCTTGATTTATCATATTGAAGAGTAGATGTCTCAAGTCACAGAATAAGATATCAAACAAAATACCTTTTAAATCATTTAAAATTACAAGCACACACAACAATTTATATTTGATGAAAAACCTATAAACAAAAGGATATGCACCAAACACAATGGAATGTTGTCTGGGCAAGAATGGAGAGTAAGAGTAGGAGGTGACAATACAGGAATGCATCAATTAAAAAATGAATAAAACAAGAGGGTGTTTTAATATACTATGAATTAAGGAGCACGATTAACTTAATTTTCTCTGTCAGGGGTTCACAAGATATTAATTTGTTTGCATTTCAGCTTTTGGGGGTAGTGGTTCCCTTTTGCATGCAAATCGTAATGACCAAAGGAACTTTTAAAAAATGCCCACACTTGGACTCAACCCCTTGATTCTCTGGTTTAGTAAGTTTGGGGTGGAAAATAGGCATATGTATTTTTTGTGATTAAACATTGCAAAGTGAACACATCCGTGTACTTTATAATCCAAGAAATAAGAGTATTACCAGTCTCCCAGATGATCTTCTCATTTGGACAGTTGTATTAAAAGTACTCTTAAAAATAAGATGTGGTTGAAGACCATACTTCTAGCTCATACTCAGGCTGATGCCTTCTTGTCTTATGGTATTATTTCTTTCACATCTTTTTCTTATTTTTTAATATTCCAAGCATCATTTATTCGTAGTGGGTAGGGATTATTTGTAAACCTTCTTTGTCCTTGTATCTTTAAAATGTATTTATTTTGTCAAATTTGATTGATAGTTTAATTATGTATAAAATTATTATTTAAATTCATTTTCCCACTCAAATTTGACAGCATTTTCCACTGTCTTTGAGCATCCAAATTTGCTGTAAAGGTTTGGTTTCATTTGCTGTATATATCTTTTTTATTGTTATCTCTTCCTTGAAAGATTTCTTGATTTCTTCTTTATCCTTGAAGCCCTGAAATTTCACTAGAATTATCAATATGCAGGTTTCTACTATTATACTCAGCTGAACACCTGATAGACCCTTTTAATTGAAAAGTTTTCTATTATTTTTTGGTTATAGTTGACCTTTGAACAATATGGGTTTGGACTATGCAGGTCCACATTTTTTTTTTTAAGATTTTATTTATTTATTTGACAGAGAGAGAGAGATCACAAGTAAGCGAAGAGGCAGGCAGAGAGAGAGAGGAGGAAGCAGTCTCTCCCCACAGCAGAGAGCCTGATGCGGGGCTGGATCCCAGGACTCTGGGATCATGACCTGAGCTGAAGGCAGAGGCTTTAGCCCACCAAGCCACCCAGGCGCCCCCTGCAGGTCCACTTTTTTTTTTTTTTTTTTTTTTTTTTTTTTTTTTTTTTAATTTTTTATTTTTATAAACATATATTTTTATCCCCAGGGGTACAGGTCTGTGAATCACCAGGTTTACACACTTCACAGCACTCACCAAATCACATACCCTCCCCAATGTCCATAATCCCACCCCCTTCTCCCAAACCCCCTCCCCCCGGCAGGTCCACTTTTATGTGGATTTCTTTCCATAAATACAGTACAATATTATAAATGTTATTTTCTTTTCTTTATGATTTTCTTAATGACATTTTCTAGTCTATTATAGAAATACAGAATATAATACATATAACATACAAAATATGTGTTCATCAACTGTTTAAATTATCAGTAAACAGTTCATCAACTGTTTAAATTAGCAGTAGCCTACAGTAATGTAGGCTATTAGTAGTTACATTTTTCAGGAGTCAAAAGTTATACACAGATTTTTGACCACATGGGGTGTTGGTACCCCTGGCCCCCACATTGTTCAAGGGTCAACAGTATTTCCTTCCCTTCATTAATCAGGAACTCTTCCTGGAATGCTTATTATGTTAACACTGGCATTCTGGAATTGAACCTCCATGCTGTTTAAAAAAAAAAAATATATATATATATATATATGTGTGTGTGTGTGTGTGTGTGTGTGTGTGTGTGCATGTGTGTGTGTATAAAACACATACATATATAACATGGTTATTTTTATATAAATTTATATTTAATATTAGTTAAATGTGTATGTGTGTGTGTATTTATATTCTACATTATGAAACATTTCTTAAAATAATCTTTCCAGTACTAGGCTTGGTCTTGCTTGATTATTCTCTTATTCAGTGCATTGACTGATTTCTTTTGTAACCACAATTAAAATTGTAATTTCATAAACTCTTAGTCTCTGGTGGTTCCTGTTTTAATAATAGTCTCTTTTTGTTTTACGGATGTAATATCCTCTTAAACTTCTTTGGGGAAACTAATTGAGATAGTTTACCTTTTAGTTCCTCAATTATTTGTTTCCTATAAGGTTAATTATATTCCAATAATAATTGGTTTATTCATTTTGGTTTTTGCCATGGAGGCTATTGGTTTTCCTCCAATATGTGGTGATTCTTAGACATTAGTTTGTACTTATTGAATGATTAGAATGATTTATAGAGGTAGGTGTGTTGTGTTTTCCTGACAGACCCTCTATGGTTAGAGGTGTTTTTATGGGGAGCAGGGCAATGTTTCCCTGGGTAGGATGTGTCATTTACATACAGCTCTGCAGGTTACTGAGGGCGGAACAATTTAGCTGTCTGGGGACTTGCATAATTAGACAAAGTAAAGAAGTCTTTATCATGGGATTAAAACTCTTCAGGGCATATGGCTCCTAGGTGGAGCTGCTTCTCCTCCCGCCCCTCCCCCCCAACCCCCCTCCTCCCCACCCTCACCCCCCTTTTTTAACTTCAGTATCTGCTATGGTTACCTAAATGTCCTCTCTCTGCTTCTTCCTTAGGTTCCTATATGAACCGTATGTTTCCTCCCGAGGCAGGTCAACTCCCACTTTTATAAAGTGTCATCTTTAGAAGAACAGAGCTTTTATTACTGTTAAGAGCTGGGTCTTTCTCATCCTGTTTTAAACTTCAGTCTGATCCTGTTTATTACCTAGAACCCCTTCAAGCTTTCCAGTATACTGATCACTTTCTTTTTTTAATTTTCAAAACTGTTGTTTTTCACAGGTATATTATTTGTTGTTGTTTGTGTGTTTTGTTTCGTTTTGTTTTCAGGTCAGCTGAAGAGGGAGTAGAGGGAGTTGTTTGCGTGAAATTTAACATCTTCTCCTGAGTGTTTGTTGAATAGGGGTTTAGATTGTTCTCTGTACCTGTGGCTCATTAAAGCCCAAGCTATATGTCAACTTTATGTGTCTAGACGCCTTCAAAACACCCATGTATATCATGCTTAGTGAAATAAGTCAATTGGAGAAAGACAACTATCTTATGATCTCCCTGATAGGAGGAAGTGGAGATGCAATGTGGGGGTTAGGGGGGTAGGAAAAGAATCAATGAAACAAGATGGGATTGGGAGGGAGACAAACCATAAGTGACTCTTAATCTCACAAAACAAACTGAGGGTTGCTGGAAGAAGGGGGGTCGGGAGGGGGGATGGGGTTATGGACATTGGGGGGGGGTATGTGCTATGGTGAGTGCTGTGAAGTGTGTTAACCTGGTGATTCACAGACCTGTACCCCTGGGGATAAAAATACATTATATGTTTATAAAAAAATAAAAAATAAAAAAATAAAGATGAAAAAACATCTTTTCATGTGTGTGTGTATAAAACACATACATATATAACATGGTTATTTTTATATAAATTTATATTTAATATTAGTTAAATGTGTATGTGTGTGTGTGTATTTATATTCTACATTATAAATGTAGAATATAAATAAAAAACAAAAAAACCCCAAAACACCCATGTATACGTCAGCTCAGCCATGCATTTAAACGTGGTTTAAAAATATCCAGTGAGCACACCTATGACCAGATTGTGGTTTCTAAATATTATTTTGGAAAAATGGCTTCTCAAGGGCTGGCTTAGGGAAAGTACACAGTGAGCCTGATGCAGCCTGTTGTGTCAGAAAACAAGCAAGCTCCCAAAGAATGGGGACATGTCACAAGGACCCAGGAATCAGTTTCAGAACAGTTTGAGCATCAAAAGAAATAATGAATATAATTGACTGTAACCACGGAATATATAAAAATCCATTAATTCATTGTTGTGTCAGTGAGCGATAGGTTACCAATGAAGAGATTGTTATACCCCTTATCCTCAAAATTAGTAATTAAAGGGAAAGTTAAGCACTGAGCATAACTCTTAGAGGACGTATGTTCAGCCCATGGTAATGAGATGAGATTCTCTCTCTCATTTTTTTAAACAGAAGTTGAAAACCACCAGTTAAAAAGGAAGAGGGAATGATGGAATTAGAAAATGCCCGTTGTAACCCTGAACAAAATAATTCAGAAAGGCATCATCACTAGAGGATAAAAGCATTAGAGGAAATGTTGAAGAACAAGATATGCACTGAGACCAAATATCACCCCCTCCCCTCACTGGGCAGGGAAAAAAAAATACCTTTAGCATGAGAGATCTGGGAATTACCATGTGATCAAGTCTCACTAATAGTGGATCATGTGACATTATATGCCTCCAGAGGAAGTACTGCAGGACCTATGAAGTGTTCTTGCCCAAAGTGCTACACCTGAGTTAGATAAAGCCTAATAGCTAACCTCCTGATTGCAGGAGATCCATGGGGTTAGAAAAACAAGAACAATGCACAGCGAAAAAAACGTAGATCCCAGAAGGTGCGGCCGCGTTAGGTTGGCTAAGTCTCTTCAAAATGTCAGATGTCATTGGAAAAAAGCAAAGTAGGGAGCATGACCTTTGAATCAAAGTTAAAAAACAAGAAAGCTAAAGATATATTTTGGAGAAAATTGAGGGAATCTTGACAATTGGAAAATATGACATTTTTAAAATATGAAAACGAGGTTTGTATTAGAATTCTACAGAGAAAAAGAACTAATAGGATGTGTACACATAGGGAAAGATGTTTGTTTTAAGAAATTGGTTCATGTTGGGGTGCTTGGGAAGCTCAGTGGGTTAAGCATTTGACTCATGATATTGACTCAGGTCATAATCTTAAGGTTGTGGGGTCAAAACCAATACAGTATGTTGGGTCCACACTGGGCATGGAGCCTGCTTGGGATTCTCTCTTTCCCTCTCTGCCCCTCCTCACCCTATGAAAGAGAGAGAGAGAGTTCATGCCTTTTTGAGTACCTAGTAACCATAAAAGCAGACTGGAGACTCAGAAAAGAGTTGCAGCTAGAGTCCAAGGGCAGTCTGCTGGCAAACCGGAAAGAGCTGGGGTTACAGTTCAAGTTCAAAGACCACCTGCTGGTAGAATTCTCCTTGTTCAGGGAGGCCCCCTTTTGGTCTGTTTAGGCCTTCTACTGATTGAGTGAGGCCCACCCACATTATGGAGGGTAATCTTTTTTTGAAATCTGATCTTTCTTTCTTTCTTTTAAATGATAGTTGGATGGGAGAAACTTTGGAGATGATTTGGGTCATAAACCACAGGGGGAGCCTCATGAATGGGATTAGTGTCCTTATAAAAAGATCCCCAAAGAACTCTCTTATTTTCTTTTCCTCATGTCACACAGTCAGAAGACAGCAATCTGTGACACAGAAGAGGGCCCTCACCCAACCATGCCGGCATCCTGATCTCAGACTTTCAGCCTCCAAAACTGTGAGAAATACATTTCTGCTGTTTATACATCACCCAGGCTTTGGTACTTGGTGCTAGCAGTCCAGGCAGATTAAGACATTATAATTATCATTGGAAGACAGACTGTGGGATGTAGGAAACTGATTCCAAATATACGCCTCGCGGGCATCAAGTGCATACGTGCCCACACGCAGACAAGCACACCCACACACAGACAGGCAAGGCCATGCGTGGACACGCATGTCCACACATGGATATGCACGCCTGTAGGCACTGAGTGCCAACAAGACATGCAGAAAATGCATGGGTATCAGAGAAAGACACATTGGTGGTGCTTTTTGGTTTGGGTTTTGTTTTTTGTGGGTTTTTTTGTTTTTGTTTTTTAATTTTTACTGACACTGAAAGCACAAATGTGAGAGAAGCCTTAAGGATAAGGAGACAGTAATCACACTTAGCGCCAAATTTAAAGTGCCGCAGTTTTGAAGAGTAAAAATTCGACATGCTTATTTTGGTATTCTTGCTGGCATAATTTTTAGCAAATTGAAGCACTGATAAATTTGCAAGACACAAACATAGTTTCCCCTATTTTGTAGACATGATTAAAAAGATTACTACTGTTGGTTCATTCTCAGTAATGTATTCCCCAGAAGAAGTACAGAGAATATGGAAGGAAGATGGGAGACAGCTAGTTGAACCCCGCAGCTCAAGGTTGGCTTAGCAGGGCTATTTCAGCTCTGGGAGACACTGCCTTCACATTGGGACACTCATCCTGTTAACATCACTTAAAAATCACCCAGCAAGGAATGCCTGTGTGGCTCAGTTGGTTAAGCCTCTGCCTTCGGCTCCTTCATGATCCCAGGGTCCTGGGATTGTGTTCCACATTGGGCTCCTTGCTCAATAGGGAGCCTGCTCTGCCTGTAGCTCTCCGTATTTCTGCTCTCCCTGACAGATAAATAAATAAAAGTCTTTAAAAAAAAAAAAAAGCATCCAGAAAATTTTGTCTTCTATTTTATTATGTGACTTTTTCGAATCTTACGTTGTTTAATCCAATCTATGCTTTATCTCCATTGCTCTTAGAACTTGTATTTTTTTTTCATTTTCCCTTTGACCCCCTTCACCCATTTCACCATCAAAGTTTCCTGATTTAAATGTAAATCTCATCCAAAACCACCCTCATAGAAACATCCAGAATATTTGACCAAATATCTGGATATTGTGGCCCAGTCAAATAGACACTTAAAATGAACCAACACAGTGCTATAGAAATGTAGAAGCAACTTCTTCTTTTTAGCAGATGCACGCATAAATATTTAATGATAAAATGTCATGATGCTTGCAGCTTACTTTCGAATGCTTCAGAACATATGCATATATATGTTTGTATGTATATATATGTATATATACATATATATATAGCTACAAATACAAATACACACATGGCAAATTTAAACAATTGTATATTCTAAACATTGGTCATAGCAAGTTAAAGCTTTGGGAATTTTTTTTTAAACCCAGAATTTTTATTTGTTCAGTACTATGAAAGGTTTTTCTGTTTACTTTAAGATATACTCACAGCACATTATAGATTAAATATAATTTTATTTTTAATTATTATTAATAAGTAGTCCATGGTTTTATAATTCATGGAATTATTTTAAGTAATTTGCTGTGTTCTTCAGAAAATAAATTGTCAAACCTCGTGTATGAACTTATCTTCTAAAAAAATCAAGTTAATGCTTCCATAATTTAGCCTCTAGTTTGTTGAAATATGTTATAACTATATTATGGAGTACATGATATATGTCAAAGCATGTGTTTATGATTAATTAACATCAATCTTTCAAACATTATGTTTCCATTTATTTGTCACATTTCATTTGTTAGTATGTATGTTATTCTTTTTACATTTTATTTAAAATTACATAATGTTTAATGTACTTATATTTATGTAGCCAGAGATTTAACTCCTTTTATTATAAACAAATAATATTTTATTCCACTTTGGAATATTTTTTGACATAAAAGCCTTTGCCATCTTTTTCTTTTCTCAAAAAGTAATTATTAAAAATGCAGCAATTAATGGGAGAATAATGAGAAAGATTAATTAAGAGTTATACTTAGAGATATTCCTAATAATCTGTGTCTTTAGGTATTACTCTACTATGTGCCTACAGGTGTCGTTACATGAAAATACCAAGTTCTCTGCTAGAAGTGTAAGATTCAAGTATTTTAAATTCCAAGTACATGATCATTTCAGAAATATGCAAATGACTTTAATGATAATTGAAAAGCTTAGTTAAGACAAACACATTGAGGTTTAATAATAAAGGACCTAAAATAATGAATTTCTGGGTATTTCTACTTCAAATCTTGCCTGACAATTGGTTTTTGACTCTTAGAGATATTTAATTAAAGTCATATTTAATTTGTGAGAGATTGACTTCCTTAAAACAATCAATTTTACTCTCAGAGTGACTAATGGAGCACAAGACATCTAAACAATATATTTCATGTGTTTCATTACTCTTTTTTTTTCTTTTTCGGTAATTCAGCAGATTATACAACACGTTTGAAACCTTCGAAGGAAAGGCATTAAAATACCAGTGAAGTCCTCTCTTTTCTTTAGGAATACCTGGAAAGCAGAATTCTAAATACACTATTCAAATATATCCTGTGTTTCCACTGAAGAAGAATCACTTTGAGGTGAAAGAATGCTTTGGTTTCACCCCCATATTAAATTTTTTATCAAAACAATGACCAGCTGTAAGAGCTCTTATTTATTAAGAGGTGAAAATTTATTATAATTCACATAATCATAAAATGGTCAACATTCTTAGACAAAAAATAATTTCACAAATAATTTTAGATTAAACAAAACCAGCTTCCGGTCTTGTTTACCTAGGAATTTTTAAAAGCTCAATGTTGAGGCAATTTCAGGCACTATTTTAAATTCAACTCCTAAAGGCTTATTCAGTAAGCCTTTAGGAGCAACAAGGTGGTTTAGGTAGTGAGAAAAAGCTTGGATTTTGGAGTCAGATCAGCTGCGTGACGTCATCTCAGCTTCCTCATCTCTTAATGAAGAGACGAAACAGTCAACATTCCCTACAGGTTGCTTCACTGTTCATCTTGGCAAAGACTTAACTTCAAACCATCTTTGCAGAATCCACATCTTAATACCATCCCCATGGCCTCAGCAGCATCTGCTTTTCCTGCTACACATCTCTGTCCATCGATACTGAAGACAAAGCTCTTGGAAGCCCAATTCATTTTTTTCTTTCTAACAGATCTACTACTCCTAAAATGTTCATTCTGTTATCACAGATGGGCACTTAGTAGGTTTGTTCAGCTGATTAAAAGCTATTTTTACAGATTTTCATAAGTCAAGTGATGTGTATTCAATAGTGACATCTCTACGTTTCCTCTCATGGGCCAACTTGGAACATTTGTTCTTTAGTTAAGGTATAAATGTTTTATACTGTCACCTAGTGGTGATTGTTTGTCCACTGACAGCCTAATTTTGGCAGAATTCCCATTGTTGTATAAATGTTTGTATAACGATTGTGAATTCTCTAGTCAACGAATTTTTAACGAGTGGTTAGTATATGTCAAGTTGTGTTCCAGACGCTAGGGCTACTGTAGAAAAAGAAAAAGAAAATCCCTGCGCTTTTTAAAAAATATATATATAACATTTATTTAACAGAGAGAGATAATGACGAGAAAGGACACAAGCAGGGGAGTGGGAGAGGGAGAAGCAGGCTTCCCACTACCGAGTAGGGAGCCCATTGCGGGGCTCCATCCCAGGACCCTGAGATCATGAGCTGAGCCGAAGGCAGACACCCAAAGACTGAGCCGCCCAGACATCCCAATCCCTGCGTTTTTTTGAATTTACTACATACTATTATGACTTGTTCCCTTTTCTAAATAAATATGAGAGGAAAAAATAGAAAAATAAAAAAGATATTTAATAATATGAAATATGGAAGAAATGTAATTTTATAGAATTGAAATTTTTTATAATTTTGTATAACTAAGTACTAAAAGTGGAAAATTTTAGATCTGGATGGGGGCTCACAGGGCTGAAGATGTTCCCCTATAGGCTAAATAACAATACAAAATTCCAGAATATATAACTAAGTGAAAACCAATAAGGACTTCACAATACTTTTGTCTTAATGCAATGCACACACATACTCTAGACTGTAAATTATTGTCGACGGAGGCAAGTGTTAGTAATTCTATGTGTATTCTAGAACTGAGAAAGATAAATATAATGTGGACAATGTGAGCCAGGTTTCTTTTTTTTTTTTCCATGAGCAATAGTTATAAATCAGGAAAGGGTTATGGCTAGAATGAACCCAGTAGTGTTGGGCTGGGAGTGGAGATATGAGTATTAACTATGATTTCATAGGTACGTATATATAGCTGGATATGCAAACAGACAGAGGTGCATGTCTTTCTTACCTCTCTCCATGGAGAGGGCCTGGGAGCAAGAACAACTTAGTGGCAACAAGTACATCTCATGGCTAAGTCTTGGCTTCTAAATATTCATCTTTTTAAAAAATGATTGTAATAAGTGTACTTTTTATCGTGATAAGTATACTTTTTAATCCTCAGCCTCCTAAATATTATTCTTTAGTAAAATGTACTAGTGCTTTTTGGAGAAATGCGTGATAACAGGGATGGGATGGAAAAAGTATGGAATGAACCTAGAATAAGGAGTGGTGTCAGAAAGTAAGCAAGTGCTCAAAAAGTAACGACAGCATTTTGGAAGGATACTGGAGCCAACTTGGAGTTCCCATCAGGACAACTTGAACAACAAAATAAATAATGATAGTGGTGAAGTATAACCCAAGGAGAAAATAAAACTCCATGAGCTTATACTAGGATAAGTATAGAACTGAATACAAAATTAAAGGAGATAAGGGATAGCTCTTCATTATAGTAGAGTTGCAATTAATAAATGAAGAAAAAGTGGAATTTTTTAAAAAATGACTATTTGGTGACTACTTTGGTAAAAATTATTGCAAGCAAGACTCACCAGTGGATCCTAAAATTAACAGGAAAAGTATCCTGAGAAACAAAATATTTCTGTAATTGCAAAGTACTTGTCCCATTAGATACTTATAAATTTTTAAGGGAAAAAAATAGTGACTTTACATGGATAAACCTGGGAAACATCCTCTTAACCAAGTGATTGAGAGAACAGCACCAAGAAGGACATTGATAGGATGTGCTGCGAACGCACGATACCGCTTCCGTAGTAGTCTCGTCAAAAATGCATAGCTCGAGTTTAATCCCAAGAAAATATCAGACAAACCTTATACTGAAGGTGTACTACAAAATTTCTGGCTGGCTTTCACACTTCTAAAGTTTCAGGGTTATGAAAAACAAAGAACTGGCCAAAATTAGAGGAGATAAGGGGAGATGGAAGAGACAAGGCAACTAAATGCAGTGTATAATCCTGGTTAGATCTTGGATTTGGAAAAGGACATTAATGTGATAATAATTGAAACTTTAATAAGGTTTGCATAATAGTTTTTTCAATTTTTCAGTTTTCTGGTTATGATTATTGCATTATGCATTATGTTTATGTGAAGTGTTAACTAGTGGGCGGCTGGAGGAAGGGTATATGTTGAAATTGTTTGTACTATACCAAGTATGAAATTATTTCAAGGTGCAAAGTGTAAAAATTAGAAATGCATCTTGAATGTTTTAATGAATAAATATTTTTATATTATAAAACAGAATCTTCCCTTTCAGTTTTAATAAGATGTAAAACTTGTAAATTTGCCACTCGATTTTCACACATTCAAACCTTGTATGATTTAGGAACTAATTTTATGACTGCTTGAGATAACCTCCAGGGTAACAGAATCATTAATAATGACTAATTGAGTAACTTTTTTTTTTTTTTACAACAGGCATGAAGCTAATAGACGATTTAATTAGAAAATTATAACTGTATTCCGATTACAACTGCAGTTATAATTTACTGTTGATCTGTAGTTTTCAAACTTGAGCTAGCACCAGGAGCACCTGGAGGGCTTGTTAAAATGAAGATATTTGGATCCACCTTCTTGAATTTCTGATTCTGTAGGTCTCTCAGGTGGGGGTAAAGAATTTGCAATTTTTTTTCGAGATTTATGTATCTGTTTGAGAGAGTGAGCGAGCACAGAGGGGGAGGGGCAGAAGGCGAGGGAGAGAGAGAATTCGTTAAGAAGGCTCCACGCCCTGAGTGTAGCTTGAAACCTGGCTCAAACCACAGGCCCTGAAATCACGACCTGAGCAGAAACCAAGAGTCCGATGCTCAACCCACTGAGCCACCCAGGTCCCCCCCCAATTTGCATTTTAACAAGTTTTCAAGTGAGGTTGATTTCACAAGTCCTGGAACCAGACTTTGACAAGCAGTGGTCTCGATAATAATTCCAAGTGTAGAATTAATGCATTGCCACATCTCTATTATTTCTAGTGTATATAGTTAAATATAAAAAGGCTCATTTTAGCTTCATGCGAACCCAGTTGCATAAATATTATAGAACTACAAATGTGATATAAATATTGTAGAACTACATACTGTTGTAATATAAATACTGTAGAACTACAAACTATGTTTTTATGGTGTCCTAGAATCTTAATGCCCAATATCATGGTTTCAGTAGGTGGGGCTTTTGGTGTTTCAGTCATAAGAGTGGAACCTTCATGAATGGGGTTAGTGCCTTATAAAGCAGGCTCCAGAGAGATACCTAGGCTCTTTTACCATATAAGAACACTGCAAGAAGGTACCCACTGTGAACCAGAACTAGGACCCTCATGAGAGGTTGTCTATGCTGGCCCTTTGATCTTGGACTTCTCAGCCTCCCAAACTGTAAGAAATAAAGGTTTATTGTTTCTAAGCCTGTTATAGCTGCTCATATGGACTGGGACAAGTCTGATATATAAGGAATCTTCCTCCTGTCCTTACAGCAAGAAAAAGCTGGACAAACTGAAAATCAGTAAGTTCTTGGACGCATCGGGGAATTGAGGCTGCAGGACAAATTGCCAACCTAAATCTGGAGAGGCAGTTTGATTCTGACTTAGGCATTGACCTTGCATCATGATGCTTTAGAAAAATAGAGAGCTATTTTAGAATAGGTCATAGGCATAGAATATTGGTTTTTATGTTCAGTTTGGCTAAGATTTTTTTTTCTTTTTCTTTTTTTTTGCTAAATGGTTTTCATTTTTTTTTCACTTTTATATATTTACAGTGTTCTCAGGTCTGTGTGTGAGTCTAAGATTCTTATGGTGTCCAAAGACAATATAAACAGCATTTATTTTTGAATAACTGTATTGTAATGATGGTGAACACTGGGAAGAAAGTTATGTTGTTCTATCCCTAGGAGAGCTGCAATTTATTGACAAGCAGAGTGATGGAGGTAATCTAGATTATGCCCTTAGTTTATTCATTCATTCAGAAGGTGCAGAGCATTTTACTCGCCCAAGCACTTTACTGGTCAAATTTTTGCAATTAGCTGTCATATTCCTTGATATGCTCATCTTTGTTTTATTTTGTTTTGTTTTTCACTTACTTTTTGGCATTACAAAGTACTCTAGGCTTATATTTTATATTTCCTGACCCAGTCTAATAATTAGCCATTTCTCCAAGGAGCTCTGGTTCCTTATTTTTAAAAAAGGTATTAAAAATTAGCATGTGGACGTTAGGTATACTCATTGCTACTGAGGTATTGTTATTCTAGGCCTTATTAGATAATAAAGCAAGGAAATGTATATGTATATATACTAACTTGTATATATACATATGTATAAATATTTCCCTATTGCAGACATATGTATCTATATTAGGTTAAACATGAGTTCATATCGATGTCTTCAACTCTACTTCAACTAATCTTTATAGGTCATTCTAACCCTCTCCCCTCATTTATATGTGAACTCCTACTCCAGCAGTGAGAAATTTGGCTCCAACCACCTGACTTAATAGTTAATGTAATTGGAATTTCTTGTTTACTTACTCTTTCAGTTCAAGCATACAGATACAGAGGTATCAGAATGTTTAGCCCTTGCCCTCAATATGGTTATCAACTGGATAAATGTTTTTTGCCTTTAGTTTCATAGAGTCCACTCATTTCCAAGTTTACGTAAGTCAGTATCTCTTTCTCCTTCAGTGAGATTGTACTCATACTTTAGTAGTACAGTTAGATTGTTTTGTGGTCCTCCACGGTTCATCCTGGGATCCCTGGACTTCCGAAATGATTTAAAATTTACCGACACTAAGATTCAGTCTTTGTTTGGTCTATGAGTTTAAGCAAATGTATAGTGTCTCATATCCACTATTATACTATCCTAGTGAATGGTTTTACCATCCTAAAACAATTCCCTGTTCTTTACTTGTTCAAACACACCCCACCCCAGATGCCAGGAAACCATTGATCTTTTCTAGTTTTGCCAGTTCTAGAATGTCATATAATTAGGAAGAGACAGCACGTTTTTTAGGCTTTCCCTTAGCAATATGCATTTAGGATTTATGCCTTCCATCTTTATTTCTGAGCAATATTCAATTGTACAGATGTTCATTTATAAATTAAAAGTTCATTTGTTTTATTTTTGAGTCAAATTCCATTATATGGATGTACCATAGTTTGTTTACACTCTTAGGTATATCACCTATTGACGGGGTTCTTGGTTGTTGCCCGTTTTTGGTGATAAAGCTGGTATAAACTTTTACAAATAGGTTGTGGTGTGGTGTTTTTTTTGTTTTTGTTTTTGGTGTTTTTTTGGTTTTTTGGGGTTTTTTTTGCATAGACCTAGATTTCCAGATCAGTTGAGTAGAAACCTAAGGGTGTAATAGCTGAATTTTATGGCAAACCTATGCTTTGCTTTGTAAGAAACTGTCAAACTGTCTTTCAAAGTGATTGTGCCATTTTGCAGTTCTACCAGTAATCAATGACCGTTCCTGTTGCTCTACATCTTCCCCAGCAATTAGTGTTGTCAGATTTTTTTTACTTAGCCATTCTAATAGGTGTGTCATGATCTCTTACTGTATGTCAATTTACAATGCACTTATGACAAATGATGTTTCATATGTGTATTACTTTCTTGGGTGAGCTATATGGTTAGATTTTTGGTCCATTTTTAACTGGATTGTTTGCAAGTCCTTTATCAAGGACTCGTTTGTAAGTCCTTTATCAGATATGTGTTTTGCAAGTCTTTTCTCCTGGTCTGTGGCTTTAGTCCCTTAACAGTGTTTTTCATAGAGTTTTTATTTTTAATAAAGTCCAAATTACATTTTTCTTTCATGGATTGTGCTTTTGTGGTTATATCTAAAAATTCATTGCCAAAATGAAGCTCCCATTGATTTCTTCCTATGTTTTTTTTTCCCCTAGAGGTTATATGGTTTTAGATTTTACATAAAGTTCTGTGATATTTTTGAGTTAATTTTTAAATGTAAATTCTGTGTCTAGGCTCTTTTTTTCCCCTTGTGTATGAATTTCCAGCTATTCCAGCACCATTTGTTGATAAGAGTATCTTCTTTTCCATTAAATTGCTTAAAAAAAAAAAAGATTTTGTTTATTTATTTGACAGAGAGAGACTCAGTGAGAGAGGGAACACAAGCAGGAGGAGTGGGAGAGGGAGAAGCAGGCCTCCCGCTGAGCAGAGAGCCCAACACAAGGCCCCATCCCAGGTCCCTGGGACCAGGACCCCAGACAAAGGCAGATGCTCAATGACTGAGCCACCCGGGTGCCCCCTAAATTGCTCTTTCTGTCAGTATATTTTCCTGGGTACATTTCAAGGGTCTGTATACTGCTTAATTATCTATGTGTCTGTTTTTCAGCCAATATAATGCTGTCTTGAATACTGTGGCTTTAAAATGAGAATTGAGATTGTGTCTTGTGTTTCCTACATCTTTTCCTCCTTCTTCCTTTTTACCATACTGTTGGCAGTTCTAGGTCTTTCGTCTTTCTACATAAATTTTACAATCAATTTGCTAATCTCTTCAAAATAAACTCAGAGTATTGTGCTTTTCTGTAGATATATCCTGTATATAGTCTTAAGATTTATACCTACGTATTTAATAGATTTTTGGTGCTATTATAAATGGTACTTTTACATTTTGAAATTAAAAGTGTTCATTACCACTTTGTAGGAGCAATTGGCTTTTGTGTCTTTCAACCTGTATCTTTGCAGTCTTTTCATAATTGCTTATTTGTTCCAGGATTTTGGACTTGTAGATAACTTAATTTTCAACATAGACAATCTATTATCTGTGGAAAAGATAGTTTATTTCTTTTTTCCCAATCTGTGTGCCTTACATTTTTTTCCTTTGAAAAAAAAATCTTATTGCATTAGATGAGACTTATAATACAATGTCAAATAGGAGTAGTGAGACAGGGCATCTTGCCTTATCTTAAAACTTAGGGGGAAAAAGTGTCTAATTTTTCACCATTAAGTATGATGTTAGCCTTAAGGGGTTTGCAGGTGTGCTTTATCAAGCAGAGAAAGTTCTATTTATTCCAAATTACCTGAGAGTTTTTATTATGAATGGGAGGTCGGTTTTGTTTTATCTCTATCAATTAATATAGTGATATGATTTTACTTCTTCAACTTCTTGATGTGGTGGATAGCCATAACTGATTTTCAAATGTAGGAACAGGCTTCCGTATATGGAATAAATTCTACTTGGTTGCAGTGTATAATTCTTTTGCATATTGTTGTATGTAATTTGCTAACATTTCATTAGAGACATTTATATATATGTCCACAGATATTGTATCTAGTTTTTCATTTCTGAGATGCTTTTATCTAGCTTTGGTGCTGAGGTAGTAATAGCCTTCTAGAATGAATTAGGAACAGTTTTCTGTGCTTCTAGTTTTAAAAAGAGACCTTAGAGTTGGGATCATCTCTTCCCCAAATAGAATTCAGTAGAATCCACCAGTGAAACCATCTGGGGCTGATGCTTTCTCTTTTGGAAGATTATTAATTATTGATTCAATTTCTTTAATAGATAATAATAAGATATAAAGGTCAGATGATGATGGTTATAATCTTAATTGGTTTACTTAACAGAAATCAGAGTAAAAACTGGAAATCTGGAAAAGGATAATGAGAATTAGGCATTTTTTACATTTACATTGGTCTATTTAGATTATCTATTTTTCTTTGAGTGAGTTTTGGTAGTTTTTATCTTTCAGGGAAGTGATCCATTTTAATTAGGTTATCAAATGTGTGGGCATATGGTTGTTTATAGTATTCCTTTATTATCCTATTAATGCCCATGTGGTAAATATAATGACTTTTCCTTCATATCTGAATTTGGTGATTTGTGTCTTGTGTTTTTCCTGATTAGTCTTCTAGAGATTTACTGCTTTTATTCCATTTTTTAAAGAACCAGTATTTGGTTTTGTTGATTCTCTCTACTGTTTTCCTATTTTCAATTTCAATGATCTTTTCTCTAATTTTGTATTATGTCATTTCCTCTTGTTTTTGTTAAATTTGTTCTTTCTTTGTTTTCTAAGGTGAAAGTGTTACTGGTTTTGGATTTTCCTTCTTTTCTAGCATATGTATTCAATGCTATAAATTTCCTTCTATGCACTGCTTTTGCTGCAGCCCACAAAGTTATAAGACATAATTTTATTTTCATTTAGTTCAAAATACTTTTAAAATTTTTCTTAGAAATTTTTAACTCACGTATTACTTATGTATTTCATTCAATCTCTAAAACTTGGTTTTCTAGCTATCATTTCTGTTACTTATTTCTAATTTAATTTCATGTGGTTTGAGGAGACATACATTGTATAATTTCTATTCTTATAAATTTGTAAGTTTTGTTATCTGGTCCATAATGTGGTACACCTTGATAACTATTCCATGTGAGCTTAGGAAGAATGTGCATTCTGCTGTTGTTGGATAGAGTGTTCTATAAATCTCACTTAGGTCAAGCTGATTGATAATACTATTCAGGCCATCTATATCTTCACTGGTTTTATGCTTCCTTTATCTACCAATACTGGCAAAGAGATGTTGAAGTCTCAATGACAACAGCAGTTTTCTTTATTTCTCTTTACAATTCTATCAGTTTTTGTCTGACATATTCTGATGTTGAGTGTATGTGCATTAAGTGTTGTTATGTGTAATTGAAGAACTGATCACTTTATCATTCTATATGCTCTTCTTTATCCCTGATTTTTATTGTTCTGAAGTCTAACATAGTAGATCAGCTTTCTTTTGATTGTGTTAATATGTTATATCTATCTCCATATCTTTACTTTTAATCAATGTAAATTCTTTATTTAAACTCTGTTTCTTATAGATAACATACAGTTAGGTTTTATTTTGTGATCTACTCTTACAATCTCTGTCTTTTAATTGGCATATCTAGACCATTCACATTTAAAGTGATTATATTGATACCATTGAATTAATATCTATTGTGTTTATATCTTTCTTTTCAAATTTTGTTGTTAGTTTTTGTTTCTTTTTCTCTCTTGTTCTGTCATCTCTGGTTTTAATAAAGCATTTTCTATGGTTCCATTTTACTTCCTCTCTTAACATATCAATTGTACTTTAAGAAATACTGTTAGCTATTGCTCTACAAAGTTTGCATGTTTATTTTTTTTTTTAAGTACAGTTTTGGGGCACCTCGGTGGCTCAGATGGTTAAGACTCTGCCTTTGGCTCAGGTCATTATCCCAAAGTCCTGGGATCGAGTCCCCCATGGGGCTTCCCTGCTTGGCGGGGAGCCTGCTTCTCCCTCTACCTCTGCTGCTCCCCCTGCTTGTGCTCTTTCTCTCTCTGTCAAACAAATAAATAAAATCTTTAAAAAAAAAAAGTACAGTTTTTAATTGAAGTTAACCTGCATGGGGAAAAGTCCACTAATAACAAGTTCATAATTCAATGGATTTTCATGAAGTGGGCCATCTGTGTAATTAGCACAAAGATTAGGATACAATGTTACTAGCATTTTAAAAGACCTCTTAGTGTCTCTCACCAGTCACTAAAATCAAAGTAACTACTATCCTGACTTCTACTGTCATAGATTAATTTTGTTTTTGGATAAAATCTTTGGAAGTTTAGTTTTGCTCTTGTTACTTAGTCTGGCTTTTACTTAATCTGCTTTTTTGAATGATTTATTTATTTGAGAGAGAGATAGGATGAGTGCAGGGGTAGAGGCAGAGGCAGAGAATCTTTAAGCAGACTCCCCACTGAGTGTGGAGCCAGATTTAGGGCTCAATCCCATGACCCATGAGATCATGATCTGAGCCAAACCAGGTGTTAGTCATTTAACTGACTAAGCCACTCAAGCCTCCCTATGCTGGCTTTTGAAGATGAAATTTGCTCTTCTTTTATGTGGACATTTCCAATTATATGCTCATATCTGGTTGATCTTAATCTGAGATAAACCTGATTACTCAAATTGTGAATGGTTTTTTTCTGCAGAGAATTTATATTTACCTTTACTATGAGCTAGGTCGCAAGGTACCCTTTAGGTGTCTCTGGCTTAATACAGAAGTTTTAGACACAGCTCCAGCACTGTACTGCTGATTTCATGATCAGTCTTTCCACTATAATGTTGCATTTTAGTTTGCTCATAAGGCAATCTAGCCTCTTCGTTGTGTTAACTGGTTTTCAATGGACTCTTTTTGTGGGAGCGGGGGAGAGTGAGATATTTTCCACACATCCTGTGAATCAAGTCATGCAATCAAAGGTCCCATTATGCACCCTTGAGTTGCTTTCTTGAAGAAGGTTCTCTCAAAGTTTCTAGTTAGCCATAGCACCAGAAGCAGAAATCCACATCAATTTTATTCTTAAAATATATATATATCAATATGACACCTTTACCTTGATGAGTATTAATAGGAAAGTGAGCCAATATGATCACTACATATTTCTTAATTAACAGATCTTACAAATACATAATTTCCTGCTATTTTAGAAAATAATGGTCATATATTTTGAAACAATTTTAAAAAGTACAAGACACGACATCATTTCATTTTACTTGAGATTAGTAAATTTCATACTCTACCAAAATGGGCTGCTCAGATGATTTTACTTGAGTCAAAGAAGATTTCAAAGACTATCACTGTTTCAAAATTCATGTATATTTGTTCTACAGAACATATGTGCACATAAATATATTCAGTAACATAGCTCTCTTTGTAATCCATTCTCTACTATTGATCCCCATAGAACTGCTCTATCTTCTCCTTGGATGTGAGGGTTTGTTCCAATCACCCATTCAATCAGTGATTGAATTTATAATTCAATCATTGAATTATAAATTAACAGCTAAAATGACCCTTAAAGGTTTGATTGGCTAATGGCTTTATGATACCTACTGAGGCTGTTCTTAATAAATTATGCTGTATGATATGTTAAGCAATTTGGATGTCATGCACACATGTTTAAAACTGTGCCCTGAAGATGAGATCAAGCTAAAAATCACAATTCATTAATAGATGGCATTGTGTCACCCCCATGCTGGTGCTCCGTTTTTCCAGGCTAGCAGGATGACCAAAGTGGACGATTTTAAATTAAATTACCAAAGAGGTATTTTTGCATATAAGTTGAACACTTCATTTTTTAAAAATTGACTTTCATTTCTAAACTTAATATAAACTATAAAAAGAACTTAAAATTTTAGAAACTCTACATGGTTGCACTGCTTTTTGATCAAGAAGCCTAATTAAAGAGTTTTCTAAAAACTTGGGAGATGTTCATTTGAAAAGATAAAAGAAAAGGGAAGCCCAAAACTCTTTTTCTGCCTTGCTTTTCAGCACCTATTAGTATCTTCCAGGGAAACTAAAGGTAGCTATTTCTTTAGCTTCTCCTTTTCCAAAGGACAGTATTTTAACATTGTTACAACTCTTTTACAGATTCTGATGTTTGAACTCAGATGTCTCCCCTGTGAGAACTATTTATAGAGTCTGTGGTTTTAGCCAAGAAATCTTTGTGTCTTTTCTTGTCACTTTTATTCTTCAGGTTAAACAAGTGTCCTAGAATGATTAATAATGTATTATAAATAAGATATAAAGGTCAGATGATGATGGTTATGATATTAATTGGTTTACTTAGCAGAAATCAGAGTAAAAACTGGAAATCTGGAAAAGGATAATGGGAATTGGGCAGAAGTGGATTGCTCCCTCTTTCCAAAGGAGTTTTTATTTCCTATGACAAAATAACTATTCTAAAAATAATGTAGAAATTCTACAATAGTACTGTCCACTGAGTTGACGATGAATATGTGGATTACTGTTTTAAGACATATATTTTGGAAGAAAAGATAAGCCATATGGCTAGTGGGAAATAAAGCAATATTTGGGGCCAGGAAAAAAAATGTATTTTCTTCTCTCATACAAGTGACATGAACACCAGACTGTTAACTTTGGACTTTACCATAGTTATAACAGCTAGGTGAAAATGTTGGGTGGATGAATGTTGAATGAATCCATATGTGGCTGTCAAAATGTAAGAACTGGCTGTGCTTGGACTTTACATCTCTGGTACAGAGATGTAAAAGGTAAGAATTAAAAAGAAATTCAGCAAATCCATTAAATTGTCAAATCTAACTTGCTTTTAGTTTGCACTTATAATTTATAGAAATTAACTTTTGCCCAATGCACCATATTTAATGATGATCATATCAGACATAAATATCAGTCAACTTAGAGCTGAACGACAGACATTAAATTTCTAATCTTTTTTCTTTAAGTTATAAAATGTAATAAAGATACTGATACTAACTTACAAATAGAAAGAAAGAAATGATTTTCAGTGTCTTAGTAATTAATGACCACTATGAAGCTCAGGGCAGTATTTTAACTCTCTCAAAAACATTTCTTTTCTGAATCAAAGGATAGTTATAGCATTATTAAAAATAGTCTCTTTTCAAAATGATTTGGGAGAAGAGCCAATAGATGGAGGTCAACTAATAAAATCAGATTTGTGACACTTTTTGTGTGTAGTCCCAAATTCCTCTATCCACACGAGCTGTACATTTCTGCTTTAACTTTGTTTTTGTTTTATTTTGAAAAGTTACCATGCTATATGCTAATCAAGTTGCTGATTGAGTTGTCCATTTGCTTCCTCTACAAATTTCTGTTCCTTGGAAGAGTTATTAATAGACTGTTAAGCATCTGAATGCATAATGATGTTCAGAACTTTCAGGTTTCAAAGTGACAAGTACCATCTATCATAGTCTCTAGTATAGCTAAAGGCCTCACGTTGTCTTACTGACACAACTCAGTGGCCATAATCCCTATTCTTATCCCTTCCATGACAGATGTGTTCATGGGCCATCCTCAAATTTTAGTTTCCTATTTTAACACACCTTCCTGTCCTGATCTAATCTAGGAGAGATCTAACCCAATGTTTTCAAACTTTCTTTTTTAAATTTTAGAGGATTTTAAAGCCCCATCAAGTGTGGAGCTCACTAATGATTTAGATATAGTCAAGGATTGAGCCAAATTGGCTTTGCTGTGTTTCTCAGACCTTTCTATAATGTGTTATACCAAAAGAAGCCAGATTCTGTTGTTTAGTGTCTGACATTCTATTTTAGTCATGGGGTATTAGTTTATATCAAGTCAATATCTAAAGATGAAGTTTTTTCCTTTTGGGGGATGGAGGAATGTGGGTAGAGGTGATGTCATTCATTCTTATGGCTTTAAAATTCCTGTATTTATATCTTCAGCCCAGACTTTTCGCTGTAGTTCAAGCTTCTATATTCAAATGCCTACATGAACAACTCTCCTGGTATTTCAAATTTAACTTCTCTGAAATTAAATTCTTCCTGCCTCTCCACATCAACCTACTTCTGCTCCTACCTCAGCCTCCAACTCCAATCTGTTCCTCCTCAAACACCCCTCTCTAAGTCAATGGCCTCACAAACAGTACTACAAAAGCCAGAAGGCATATGGTCATCCTTGACTCAATCTTTTCCTTCACCTGCCACATGTAATACATCAGAGAGCCCTATTCTACCTTTAGAAGATATCTCTCATCCATCAATTTTCTCTCCCTCAACCATCACCTTCCTAATCTATAACCATGATATCTCACCTAAACTACTAGAGCTACTGCAAGTTTCCTAACTCGTCTTCTTCCTTCTATGTTTGTTCCTTTCCAGTCCTTTCTCCTCAGAATGGCCAGTGAAACATAAAAATGCATAACACATCGCATAATTCTCCTGATTTAAATCCTTTATTAATTTTCTGCTGGATCAATAATAGAATGTAAACTATTTATCATGGCAAGCACTGTCCTACAAGATCTGGCCACAGAAGACTACTCAGACCTCCATCCCATTCTTTACCTTCCAAACTCAGTAAGTTCCAGTTGCTCTGGCCTTCCTTCTATTCCTCAAACGTCCCAATAACTCTTGCTGTAGGCTCTTTGCGCTGTGCCTGTAGCTTCCCTTCCTGGCTCTTCAGATGGTTGATTCCTTTGCATCCTTCAGGTCTTGTTAGGAATGTCACCTACTCAGAGAACTTCCCTGCATTACCAAGACCAGCCACTCTGCCAATGTTTTGTTATAGCACCATTTTTTCCCTCCTAGCATTCACTTCAAGTGCTATTTGCTTCCTTGTTTCTTGTGTTTCCTAAAATTTTCCTGAGAAAAATTTAAGCTTTTTTAGATGAGTACAACATATATATATATATCTCTTGTTGACTGCTTGAAACTTAAAGCCTATCCAAGTAATTGGTGCTCAGTAAATATTTGTTGAATAAAAGTATAATTATATGATGAAGGCTTTTTTATTCTTTGAACATTTATTTTATGATTACGGATTATATGTTTGGACTATAACTATAACATTTTGCTGATGAATATATGTGTTTCCAGGGGCACCTGGGTTGCTCAGTGGGTTAAGCCTCTGCCTGTGGCTCAGGTCAGGATCTCAGGGTCCTGGGATCAAGCCCCCCCCCCACCCCTCCAATTCCTGCTCTCTGCTCAGCAGGGAGCCTGCTTCTCCCCTCCCCCAAACCCTGCCTCTCTGCCTACTTGTGAACTCTGCCTGTCAAATAAATAAATAAAATCTTAAAAAAAATTATGTTTCCAGATTTTTCAAAATGTCGTACACAAGCTGACCCTGAGATTAGCAAAGTTTCACTTTCATAACAAAATCATGTTGATTAAGCTGAGAATTTGGATTATCTTTAATTAGAATATTATTTTCTGATCAAACACTTTCTGATTTCCTCTCCCTGTAAATAGCAGGCAGGACCCTGGGCAGGGATTAGGAATTGGTGCTCACATAGGAGGGTGAAGAGTCACTTTTTGGGGAGATATGCTCTTAGAGAGGCAAATCTAAAAAAGTGTCTTGGGCGAAATGCCAATTTAAATTCCAGGAAGCCTGTCAAATGAATCATATAGCTGAAGGACAGGGTCGATGTGACCCTCCAGTAGAGTGGGAAGACCTGGCTCTAGAAAAGTAAAAAGGAGAGAAATGAGTCTAGAGTGAGTTGCTGAAGCAGATTTTAGATTTTTATCGTGTATTTATAGTTTTAAGTAGGAAAGATGCGGTTAAAAAAAGTTGATTTAGATTGCACAATTAATAAAGACTACAGAGAAGAGAGCACACTTTAGGTTCCATTGGTGGCAAGAGAATCGCTCTAAGAAGCTGACTGCCAAAGTCCTGGTAATCTATTTGTTTAGTCCAGTGTGAATACTCTTTCAACAGTGAATTATTTACCTTTTCCTTCTAAGAAAATACATCTTTATAATCGCTTAATTTGTGTGTGTGTTTTGTTTTGTTTTGCTTGTATTCCAAATCTAGTTAATGCAGCTGGGGGTTGGTGACATATTTGCTTGTATTCTATGAGTTCTTTATGTCTAAAATATTTTAATTTCTATACATTAAAATCCCACATATAATCATAACTATAACACAGTAAGGCCTTGGTATGTCCTCAAATGGGAACCACCTTCATTCAAATGCCATCCAACAAAAGCCAACAGGAATTGCCAAGGATTGTGCCTCCTGCTTATTTCTTCCATTCCTCTCTTTCCTTTATTAACTAATTCAGTGTCTATTTACTAAACCCTTACTGTGGGGATTGTTCATTGTGGCAGAGTTACTTAGAAAACAAGAAAATATAAACTCTCAAGGGTCTTCCAATCAAGATTCTGTTTGAACAAACATACTCAGGTGAAACTATAAATATAGTACAAGTAGTGGTATAGTTCATTTAATCTAAAACAATGTTTTCCAGACTATAGGTTGCCAGGCATCCTGTGCTGCTTCATAAATTTACTTTACCAAAGAGTAATGATAATAATAGAAGACCAGGTAACTACCCGTGTGTATTCCATGTAAGAAAATGTGTTTTCCCATAAACATTTTTGGAGGACAGATTTTGAATGCGCTGTGTCAATGTAATGTAGATGTCTTACTATGAGACAAGGTTTTAAAAAATGGTTGAAAGACACATATCAAGAGGAGTTTAGAGACACAGACTATTTTAACTTGAGTAGACAAGGAAAGAAGGCTTTATAAGTCTAAAGTACTTGAATGAGTCTTAGAGGAGATGAGAGGACTCTTCAGATGAAAAAGCGACCAAAAAGAATTCAGAAATCGTAAATTAACTTATAACCGTAAGAGAAAGTGAACTCTATAGAACCAGCTTACTCTTGAATGAACTGAACTCTCTAGGATCAACTATTCTTCCAGGATCCTCTAGGAAACATTTGACTAATATACAACATGTTCTAAGTCTCCCAGCTTGGAATTATCCTCTCTCTCTGATGCCAAAACGTAAACTTCTAAGTGTTCCTGTGAGGTGTACCACACTAGAGTGATTCAAAATATGCGTCTGTCCAATTCCTTATTCCACATACAGTTCAAGATATTGACATCTTTTTTAAAAATATGAAAGGCCTAAAGAAAAATACCTAATTTAACACATTTAAGGTGTTTTTTGTTTGTGTGTTTGTTTTTCCCCTCCTTGCCTCTCCCTATCATCCTTACTTTAGATCCACCTGTGACTTCTATTAGCGGACTCTCTGAACTCCACTGGTTTAATATTTACTTGGCAAAAAATTCAAGGACTCAGGACAACTGATTTATTTTAGCACTTTTTTTTTTTCCATACAAAAAGAAAGAAATAAAAAGAATAAAAGCAGTCCGGGTGGCCTCTAGAGAAGGGTGGCTGTTGTTGCAGGAATCTTGCAAGTTAATGAGAATTCACCCGGGACTCAAGAGCGACCGAGAGGGGAAAAAGGAGGAGACGGGGTGGGGGTGGGGGGGGAGGATAAAAACTCTTCCTTTGCAGCTGGCCCTCTCCCTCATTTGTTGCTCCAATAAGCAGTAATTAGGTCCTGAGCTAATGGTGTCAGCTGATCTGCTGTTTTTAGGCTAGACCCAGAGGAATCTCCATGGAAACCCTGCTGGAGTCGTCCCCCCACCTGGATGCTGAGTGCTCCTTTCCGCCACCTGGCTGCCGCCGCGCCCGCTGCTACCTCCTCCTGCCTCTAACCTGCAGCCTGCAGCATGCGCACTGCCCCCGGGATCCCTAAATGGGACAATTCTGCCCGTGACGTCAGCGCCCAGCCGTCTCCACAGAAACTTTTGTCCCATTGGCCAATCAGAGAGCTTGGAAGGGGCCGGGGAGGGTGGGGGTGGGAGGAGAGGGGAGTGGGAGGGGTGGGGGTGAGGGGAGAGGCGAGAGGTTTAGTGTGTGGAGCTGCTCGCGCTCCGCCCGGGCTGTCAGTCCCGGCTCCAGCCGCCGCGAGACCTTCCCGGAGACGCGCGCACACACAGCGCACCCCCCGCATACCGAACACCCTCGCTCCCTTGCTCGCACACACGCACACACTCAGCCTGGCCGAGCAGGAGCCACTGACCATTTTGCAAGTGCCGGGACCGGCTGCGGCGCAGAGGGTACAAACACTCCGCGTCCCCATTCGGGGCTTTCGTCTTGGAGACGACGACGAAGGGCGAAGGTGGGCCAGGACGCGGACCAGGCGCGGGGCACTGGTCGGGCCGCCTTCCTGGCACGGCCGCCTCCCGGGACGGGCGCGGGCCTCCGCAGAGAGTAGAATAAAGAGGAGCGGCGGCAATCGCAGCGCGAAGAGGATGGGAACTCCCCTGTTTCCAGCTCTGTAACAAACGGGTGGAAATCCTGAATGGAGGAGCTGCTGATTTCATTTGCTTGAGAAAATCGTCCAGAGGAACTCATATTTGGCTACTCTGAGCAGTGGAGGGGTGTCCATGACGTGGCAGGGGGAAAATAGACATACGAAACCTCCTGTGTGTACTGCAAACTGTAACCAAGCAAGGGGAAAATAATCTCTATTTTAATTTCATGCAAAGGGTTTTAAGCATCTGTATTATAAACTTACTTCTATGCCTTGTACCCAGTTCAGCAGAAACCAGAGGAGTCCTGTCTGGGGACCCCATCATTATCCGGGAGACCCGCTGCCAGCGGCCTGCTTTCGTTTACCCACATCTCCCTGGAACGGAGATCTGTTTGGGGTACCACAGTCTCTCCTATAGAACTATGGCCAAATATCCATGAATGTTTTGCTAATTCTGGGACTTAACTCCTGGAACCTACCTGCAGGGCTGGAATTTAGCCTAAATGCATATGAAGAAATGACATTTTAAACCATTTTAAGAATACCTTAAAAATTTCCCGTGTAGCAGGATTTGATAGGCTTAACAACGTGACAGGTAAGAACTTTCTTTCTTTCTAGTCCCTGAACGCCCCACGCAGGGAAAGCCGAAGCGGAACGGGATCCTGGAGGAAGGAGAGCCAGGGGACCCGAGTGCCCTTCGGGGCTCGCAGGCACTCGGCCTGGCGGCTGCTTTCGAGACAAGCTCAACCCTCGCTTCCTGGACGGTGGGGCCAGCGGCCGGGAAAGCTTCTGGGGCGCGCGCGCGGGGAGGCGGCGCAGCGCTGCACCTGCCCTGCCCAGGACATAGCCCCGGGGCGAGACGTCCAGGGACCACCCTCAAGTCAATATTGGGATTTTTAATAAACCAAGGAATGGGATTTTAATTATTTAAAACCCAGCTCCTCTGGGCCAGATGCCGTTGGGATGGTCCCAGTCACACAATATTAAAGAGACCCATCACTAAGAGGACGAGACAAGCGTTGCAATTACGAATGAACCAGAGACTTGGTAGCACAGGGCATTGATTGCTGGTGCCCAGCCGGACCCTCCTCCCCTCTCCCCCCCCCCCCCCCCTACCCGAGGCAGGCTCCGGCGGCGGCCGGGACCTCGCGTCCCTACATCGTGGCCGGAGCTGCATTTTTCATGAGCCCGGGGTGAACAGGTGCGAAGTGCGCTGGGAGCATCCGGCCGACGGCCGGGAGCGGGGAACATGGAGAGCGAGCGCGACATGTACCGTCAGTTCCAGGACTGGTGCCTCAGGACTTACGGGGACTCAGGCAAGACCAAGACGGTGACCCGTAAAAAATACGAGCGGATCGTCCAGCTCCTCAACGGCTCCGAGTCGAGCTCCACGGACAACGCCAAATTTAAATTCTGGGTCAAATCGAAGGGCTTCCAGCTGGGCCAGCCGGACGAGGTCCGCGGGGGCGGCGGCTGCGCCAAGCAAGTGCTTTACGTGCCGGTCAAGACCACGGTGAGTGACTCGCCTTCCTCTGTTATTTGTCTGCGGGAGCAGCCGGCGGGGAGGGGAGAGAGAGGGGGGAGAAAGGGGGAGCCGTGAGCCACCGTTGGCTCGTGTGCCCCCCCCCCCACCTTTCTCAACCCCCTCCCCAAGTTGTCCCCACTCGCACTAGCCAGGCGCGTTTCCCCCGCGGTGGAGTCTTTGTGGTCCTTTATTTTAAAGCGGCAGCGCACCTCCAGAGCTCGCCGCTCTCCTCGCCTCCGAGCTCCTGAACCCGCTCCTGGAGCTTCCATCCCCGCGTCGGGCGGCCTCCCATGTCCTCGGGTTGGACCATTGTCCCATGTCCTTCGCTGGGCGCCTGGCGCGTGTCCCGCTTTCGCCACCAAGCATAAAGGCCACGCTGGAACCCCAGACGCACGCTCTGATAATAGACGATTCTGATCGATCGTCTACAGTGTCTCCTAATTGGCACAAAGCCCGATTGTGGCGCTAGTCGGAGATGTGGGGTTCCCCCCCCCCCCGCCCCGACACTATCAGGTTTTATTGTTAGACCGCCGCCTGGGAGACACCGGGCTATCCCATCGCCTTGATCACTCCCAGAGATC
>NC_081564.1:53237939-53258043 GCF_022355385.1 Mustela nigripes | reverse complement strand
CGCGGCGAGTGTGCGGCCGCGTCGCCATTCCCCGTGACGTCAGAGTGGGGGGGGGGGCTGGGGCGGCGGCGGCGGCGGGGCTGGGGACAGGGGCGGGGGCGGCGCCGGCCGGGCTCGCTCGTGCGGGGCTCGCGCTGCGCCGCCGCCGCGGCCGCCGCGGTGACAGCTCCGGGGATGCTCGCTCGGCCCCGCTCACAACAATACACTCTGACGTCACGGGGAATGGCGACGCGGCCGCACACTCGCCGCGCTCACACTCACTCTCTCGCGCGCGCACACCCGCGCACACTCGCCGCGCGCCCCCCACTCCAGCCACGCCCCGAAACCCTCGCGAGACCCCTCTCCCTCCCACCCAGCCCCCCAAACCCACGGGACGCTGCCCGCTGGGTGCAGGCCGTGCCCCCCGGGCCCGCTAGGGCCGAAAACTGCGGACACTGTGGCCTTTGGAACTTGTATACGAGTCCACTCCGCAACTCGATGCTTCTGTCCTGTGCGCTCACACTCTCTTACACACACTCCCTTTGCCTCTCTCGCTCTCTCTCTCTCTCTCTCTCTCTCTCACACACACACACACACTCACTCACTCAGCACTACTTCCCTCTCCCTCTGCTGGACTCCTTTAACCCTTTTCTGCTTGGCTGGGCGGATTCCCAGAGCTTTGCTGAAAGTGTACAAAACCAACTTCTCACAGAACTAATACTTGACCCAACGTTGAGCCACCTACATCATCTTAAACAATGCAAGACCGAAGATTGGTGGCCGTGGCGTGGATCAGTGCCACGCTGTGCCTTAGCACTAATTATTTTTCAACATCGTAGGTTCATCATTCCGTAGCGTAAAACGTGACGCATCTGTAAACAACTGCACAGTTAACACTTGCGTATTTTTAAATTATTTATAATTGCCAGGTTTGGCATGCATGGAAAGTTGGATTGTTAACCTTGTTAGCGAACTACAAAATGATATGTTAAGACTTGAAAGTTTATCGTAACCTTTCCAACTTCTTAGATCACTGGTAAATTGTTTAGGTCAAGAAAGTTATTGTTAAGCAAAGAAAGAAGTGGCTTTATGACCTACACATTAATTATGTGTGTATTTGAGTATCTAAAAAACAAAAAGGGCACTCCTACTGGATTATTTATGTAAGGTTACTTCCTAAATGTAATAATAATGGTATGTAAATAGTACTTGGGAGTTTTTTCATATACATTATCTCATTTGACCCTTTCAAAACAAGACACGCAAACAGATTTTTATGTCTACTGCACAAATGAGGAAATGAGACTTAAAAACATTACATTGTATGCGAGGTCTCTTGCTAAATCAGTTTTAGGAACCTAACCCAAGTGTTCTGACCCTATCCCCATGTTGTTTCTATTATCCTAAAATACAATACTAAAATAAATTTTATATAAATATATATATATATTTTTTTTTTCCCTAACTAGAAATGAACATTTACATCTAATGGAAAGACATATGCCTAAGAATGAGAACAATACTAGTAAGGTGATTCCTTTGAGAATAGTGTCAAATGACTGAAGTAATAAAAATATTTGATTACCTAAAATTAAGTAGAGGCAGTTCACAGCCATAAAGAGCTGATTATGTTAATTCTTTAAAAATATTTACTTTATTAATTCAATATAATAAGAAAAAGCTATGCATCATTTAAGGAAACATTTAAAAATTATTTCCAGTTTCCTACTTTCTTTTTTTAATAGATTTAGAGAACACGCTGAAGTTATCCCTACGGGAAAAAATTTACCCATGCAATTTGCATAACTCTATCCAGGTGTATTACATTTTTATTTTATATTTCAAATATATTAAATTTGAATCACGTTCACATCTGCTTTTATTTTCGACAACTCTCTTTATAACTAAAGCAATTGATTTATTTCAAAGTATTCTCATTCTAATGTTTTCTCTTCTATTCAGAAATACCTATTTTTAAGCAATCAGACCACAACATATAATTTTTTTTTTGTGTGAAATGGTACTTAATAAGTTTTAGAGCCAGTGAAAGGAAAACATACTTATTCAGTTGCTTAGCTGTAACTTATTATTCTTTAATAAGCAATTCTGGTTATTACAGAAGAGAAAATATATCATCCTGCTTAAGTGGATGTAAACTGATTGTACATTAAAAACAAAAAGAAAACCTAAAACTAAACGCAGTTATTTATGTACTGGTTCTTTGATAGTGAGGCGAGTATAAATAATCAATATTCTGAAGCTTCTTAGATTCTACCTCTACTTTTGGATATTGAATATAAATAGTCCATAATAGGTAAGTCTAGTTAAAGACTTGTGTTTTATGCCAAAATAACATACTTCACAGAGCACCAGAACAGAAGTAGGCCACCACTGCAGGGAAGCAGTTATTGCTGTTGCACTCTTCCCTTCCACATTCACCTATGGATGCTCGGCCATACTTTTCCTTAGGACTCAATAAAGGTAGTGGAAGGAAGGAAAATATGAATCGGTGATAGTTCTTTAATAGTTTTGTAAGTGATATGAGTATCTTTTTAGTAGAGGCAGAAAATAATGATGTCCCAAATCTACAAGTAAAATTATGTATGTGAAAACTAATATTAAAAAAAAAAAGAACTCTCTACTGTGAAGGCTAAAGAAGGCTTTAGAAAAGAGCTGTCCTTTAAAATGAGATTTGAAGGATGGGAAGGATTTGAACATTCTAATTTGTAAGAATGGAGAGACGCTTTTCCAAATAAAGTGCAGTGGAAGTCAGGACAATTTAGAATTAGAAAAAGACTCAAATGGATAGATGACATCTACCAAGTGCTGTTGGCATTCATTTAAATTACATATGAAATCACTTGTATTTCAAGAATCTTTCCTTTAAATGAGGAGGAATAACTCAAAGAGCAGAGGTTCCAGTTAGAACTGCCCTATAAATTCTTCCTTTTCCAAGATCCCCATCCAATTAGACAGAATAGGGGTAACTCCCAAGTTCATTTGGCATGTAACAGCACCTTCTCTGACTTACCCTGCTTTTTTTTTTATTGCCATTCCTGCTTCTAAGTTCAAAATTCAACAATTCAAACTGCTGTTGCACATGTGTGCCTTTGTCAATTCCAGCAGACCTTTCCTTTTCATCTCCAGAATGTTATTTCATTTTATTTTACAAGACGTTCAACAACTGATAAACACTCAATACAAACCAAACCCAAATGGTAACATAAATATCGATTTACATAACACGAAATAGAGGTGATGCTGTGCTGGACAAGGGTTAACATTGGTATGAGGCTCCGATACTATGAGAAGAGAGACTTAAGAATTTGGGGACAGAAATACCAATCAGAGTGTTGACCAAATATATGCAGGTTTAGGTGTTCCAGTTACAGGACAGGGGATGCTTTCCTGCCATTCCACATATCCGTGGCATGTGGAAGTCTAGAATTAATGCAAATCTCTTCCACCCTTCCCCCACATGTGCCTGCCAGCAGCCAAAACACAGAGCAGAAGGTGGGGTGGAGAAGGAATAATAAAAGTTGAGAGGAGAGAAGGAGGTAAGTTGCCAGGAATATGGAAGAGGTCTTCTTCAGTGGTCTTGAGGACCATGTAACATGAGTTTTATTTCTGAAGTATCTTTATTCTGTATAAGCTGAGACTCTGAATTCTACAGATAAGAACAAATAAGAACAATCTTATTTTCCCTGAACATCTTTTGTCCATGACCAATTAGGATCTCACTTGTCTGGAAATTCCATAAAGGGGGTCACCTTGTCTGCTTTGCCCCCTACCCAATTCACTGAATTTCTACCACAAAGCAAATTACTTGTCATAATTTAGGCCCCAATAATATTTACTGAATAAAAAATAAATGATTGGAAATTTAGTAAATTGGTCCCTTTTATTGTAAATAAAAGTCTAATCAAGATCTATTTCTTTTTCTCCTAACAGTAAAATGTTTGCTTTTTCGATCTCTCTCCTATATTTCACTGTGCAGTTCAGGAGTAATACAAAGCAAGGTGAAATAAAGCCAAATATCAGCATTATTAATTATGTATAGTCAGATATTACTGAGTGGAGCTCCTAAGGGCTAATGAATTATGACCTTGTCTCCCTTATTCTAATCCTATATATGCTATGTAATGCACTTTTCAAGTCACTCAATATATTCATTTAAAGTCAGTTTATACTATGAATATAAACATTAGCCTAACTCCAGGAACATACAGAAGTGTTTTAATACTATTATCTGAAACTAATTTTAACAAAACTCATGACAATTCTTCCACTAGGAAATGAGTGGATTAACTGTGATTATTTTGGTTTTTACTCCAAAGCTATAACAGTTTTAATATGCTGAGGGTTTAGTGCACTGTAATATGTGTAGCTAAAAAGAAAAAAAAAAAAAAAACTTGTGAATTTTCTTCAAAACTGTTCTGTAGCTGATTTTATTTGCATTGTCAATGCATATAATTTTCTCTTTTAGTTGATTAGAGCTACTTTGACGCTCATTTTAAATTCTCCAGTCAATCTGTATTATTACTACATTTCAGTGCACTAATTAAAAAATAATAATTTTCACATTATATCTGGACACTTAGGCATTCTCAAAGCTGAGGAGAAACAGCATAAAGCGGCTAAAATACTTTCATAGTTTTCCTCCTTTTTATTTTCTTAAATTGTTCTCGTTTTTTCTGCTTTATCTACTTCCTTTGTGAAATAACACACTCTGCTTCTGAGTAGAGCCCTTCATTCAAGAATTTACCTTTCCCCCTTTAAACCCTTAATTAGGCATAGAGAACACAGCCTGATTTATGGCCTAGTGTTTAACAGGACTCACGCTTAATCCATTACACAAAGAGGGATACACATATTCCCTAACAGCACCACTCATTAGTTTATACAAAATGAAAAAAACACTTAGGAAATGTAAATAAAGCTTTGCTTGATACTCTTCTTATGCATATGTAACGTGATCAGAATATCAACATTACGGTCTAACAGCTTTTTGCTTATTTTCAAAACTACAAATTAGATCTCTCTAGGTAAACCCTAATTCAATCCCACATTTAGTAGATAAGAAGGAAAATTACATGCTGCTAAATTCATCTTTGTGTGGAAAGAATGTTCTTAGTTCACAAAGGAAAAGACTAGAATTCTGATGACAACTGTTGTCTCAGGCTCTGTAATTCAAAGGAAATCTTGGCCATGCTAACTGATACTCTGCTTGCCTCAGTTTCCATGTTTACCCAAGGGTAATGTTTGTGGTTAAGACCCCCAAAAAAGGGCTTGGGAGGAATCACTCACAAGGAATTTGTTCCAGTAATTTTTCACCGACCTGCTATCGTAAGTTGTACCGTAAGATATATAAAGTATACACTGTAGGTATTAATCTAGGAGTGGAACTTCCTCTTCGTTTCATGCCTAGCACCAAAAACTCAAAGGAAGACAGAAGGCCATTCTACAACTTTTACAACGATGGATTGAAGTGGTGAGGAGATAGGGCTCCTTTTGTAACTGAAGAATTCTTATTGCTTTCCTGTTGAGTTTTATTGCAGAGGACATGGCTGGTCATCTTAGCCAACACACTTCCAGTAACCATGGGGTGACATGATTGATTAGCTAAATAGCAGGAATAACTGGAAGATCTCTTAGGAGTCCATTGTAGCCAAGGAAATACCATCCGATTGTCTACTGGTTTATGTGATGAGAGACAAGAAGTTGGGGGTGTGTGTGCAGAAATTGCCACGTCCACCTCACAGTGTCACCTAGCAGTGAGGAAAGGCAGCAGGAAGGTATTTCAGAAGAGACAACAATGACCCTGCAGTGTCTGAAATCTGTCCAGGATTTTCATTGTCCCAGTAAGGCTTGGCTGGGGGTGGAGCTAAACATATTTGCCTTTTGTGTGAGAATAGAGAGATCCAGAAAAAGAGATTCTTGTTCACCCACGCCCCCTGACTTTCTACCACTCTATCACATTTAGCAAGTTATCCCCAAGGAAAAGGATCAAAGATAGTTATGACATTTAGATGTCAAAATAATGAATCATGCATTTGAACAATATCTGGGTTGAGTTGCTGGTAAGAACTTTGATCAATGCGCATTTTTTAGCAGAAAATTCTTTTCTCTGGAGACTCTTTCTTTTTAGACCAAGAGGTGATTAGCTCTGTAGTAAAGATCCAAAATGTCTAGATCACAACTCTTCTGCCTAACCCATACTCATTTACTTAATTCCCATTTCATAAAACCAATTTCTTCCTCCCTTCGATTTGTGGGTTCATTGCTGAGTTTTTTAAGCAGACAAGGAATAATGTTTTGGCTCTGGTAATTTTTTTTTTTTTTTAGTCTTTTTATTCCTGTTCTTCTTCTTCTTCTTCTTTTTTTTTTTTTAACTTGAGGTATAATAAACTTATAATAAAATGCATAGCTCTTAAGTGTTTTGTTCAATGACTTTTGATAATTGTATACACCTCAGGAACTATCATTCACAGCAAATGCAGAACATTTTCATTACCTCCAGAATGTTTCCTTATGCTATTTCCAATCATTCCCCATACCTCAGAGAAATAACCACTTTCTGACTTCAATCACCATAGATGAGTTTGGCCTGTGAATGGACTGTTAATATTTTCCACTCGCTGTAGCTTGTCTATGCATTTTTGTAATGGGTTTGGTATTTAATGAAGTCCAATTCCTGATTTTTCTTCTATGATTAGGGCTTTTGAATGTTGTCAAAGAAATCTTTGCCTACTACAACTTTAAATATTCTTCTATTTTCTTTCCCAGGTTTTTTATACTTTCTATACTTTAGGAAATAGTATTTTAATTTTATTTAAGCGTTTTTTGTTGATGATTTATAGAAATAAAACTGGCTTTTAAATATTGGCCTCACATACTGTCACATTGCTAAATTCACTTACTGGTGTTACCATAAATTCAAGGAAATTTTCTATGTCTATAATTACGTTGTTTACAAATAATAGAAGTTACACTGCTTTTCTGATTTAATGCATTTTATTTATTTTCCTTGCTTTCTGTAATATAAGCAAAGCTATTAATTCACTCTACTGTTTCTCTGAATTCTATTTTGTTTAAGTTTTATCAATTTTATTGAGGTATAATTTATATACCACAAATATGTTCAAATATAATTATACAGATTGATATTTTTATTTTTGTAAATGTATATGTTTATTCATCCAGAGTCTTAATTTTAGAAACTTTTGATCACCCTCAAAAGGTGCCCTTATGCCCGGACGAAATCAAACTCTGCTCCTACCTCCAGGACATATAATCACACAATGTGTAGTGTTTTATGTCTGGCTTCTTTCACCTAGCATAATCTACTTTACATGTGTTCATTTTGTTGCACATATCATATTTTGTTTCCTTTTATTTCTACATAGTATTCCACTGCATGAATATACAACATATCCATTCACCAGTGAAAGGACATCTGCAAAGTTTCCATTTTTGACTATTATAAATAATACTCCTATGAATATTTGTATACACATCTTTATGTGTGTACATAAATTTTCATTTTTCTTTATAAACACCAACAATGGGATTACTGTATCTTAAGTAGATAAGCTTTTAAATTGCTGTATCTTATTTTAAATATGTTTACATTTTTAAGAAACTGTCGAACTGCTTTCCAAAGTGGCATTATATTGTTTAACACACATTCAAATATGTTCCCCATTTTTTATTGTCACTTACGTTATTACTGAGTTTAGTTTTAAGAGTTCTTCATGTATTCATCACGTGATTCCTTTACCAACTACGTGATTTACAGATATTTTTCTTCCAGTCTATGATTTTTCTTATTTGCTTAATTGTATCTTTTGAAGAACAAAGGATTTTGATCTTTATGAAACTCAGTTAATCAGTTTTTTCTTGTATGTAGTAGCCTATGGCATCATATCTAATCTATGTAGCCTATGGCGTCATATCTTTGCCTAACTTAAGATCACAAATATTTTTCATATGTGTTCTTCTAGAAGTTTTCTAATTTCAGCTTGTAAATATTTGTATATGATTGATTATGAGTTATATTGTGGATTTTGTGTATGGTGTGAAGTAAAGATACCAGTTTATTCATTGTGGCATATGGTTATCCAATTATTTCAGTACCATTTGTTGAAAAAAAAAAATCCTTTCCTTCATTAAAGTGTCTTGGCACATTTGTTGAAAGTCAAATGACCATAATTATACAGATAATTTTCTGGGCTGCCCATTAGGTTGCCTATATATATATGTATGTACACATGTGTTGTACATATATATTTTTTATTTATGTATATATATACATTATCTATATATATCTTTCTATAGATAGATCTAGATATTTTATATATATTTAAAATAATATATGTTTTCAAATACCAATATCACACCATTTTGATTTTTGTAGCATTATAAATTTTGAAATCAGCTTGTGAAAATCTTCAACTTTCTTCCCCTTTTTTGAAGTTGTTTAACTTATTTAAAATTCCTCACATTTCACTTAAATGTTAAAAACAGCTTGTCAGTTTCTGCCAAAACAGGGGTGGAAGGTGGCTGCTGATATGGAGTCCCTATCAAAACCCTCCACTGTTTTCTCCCTTGCACTATTTTTGGTGAGAAATTTGCAGTAGGCATCATCTTTGTTCCTCTGTTCATAATGAGTCCTTTTTTCCCTTTGGCTGCTTTAAAATTTAAAAATATTTTTAAAAATATTAGTGGCTTTGAGCAATTTTATTAGAAGTTTTTTGGTGCAGTTTGCTTCTTGTTTCTTGTGTGAGGTTCCCTGAGTGCATCTGAATTCATAATTTTTGCTAAATTTGGAAATGTTTTAGCCATTATATCTTCAAATAGTTTTTCTATTTAGTATTTAACCTCCACCACCCTCCCCACCAACTGGGTGCTTTCTAAAGAAAGGAATGATGTCTTTATTGACAGCACTGTAGCACTATGATGAGCCCAGGATTTAGTACATAGCAGTTGTTAAGCAATACCTGAAAGAACTAATGCCTGAGCTGCGAAGCAACAAGGACAGCATTTGTTCTACTCACTTATTTTGATTAAGTAGTATGTCTCTGAACATTCCCACATTTTTTTTTTAAGATTTTATTTATTTGACACAGAGAGAGAGATCACAAGTAGGCAGAGAGAGAGAGGGGGTTGCATCTAGGGTTGCACAATTAAGGCCAAACATCAGCCAGGACACTCTAATATGACCTCTTCATTTCCCCTTGTCATTTTTTTTTTTTTTTTTTTGCCAGGGGCGGGAGAGGGGTAAGTGCTATCATTCTCATACTTGAAAAAAGCAAGGGGAAAATAAAAGAAAAAGAAAAAGTGAGAGAGAAAAGAGTGAACAGGGAAGAGAAGAAAGGAGATGAATTTAGACTCTCCTTTGCAATGCCTTAATGACTGATGAGAAATTTTCTGATCTTCATATTTACAAAGCTACATTTAGAGGACTTTTACTGACTTATTTTTAGGGATCAATATAGTCAAACAATATGAATGTGGAGATGATTGGCCCTTAGGGTTATGCCAATTATAACAATAGATCCCACTTATTGAATACTTATGCTGTAACAGCTATTATAAGGTCTTGTTATTTGCAAGAACATTAGGAGTAATATACAATTATTATACCTCTTTCACAAATGGGGAAGTTAGGTTCAGAGAGATTAAGTAAATTCTGCAAAAGTTCATACAACTTGCAAGTGACAGAGCTGAGATGAAACTTTATGCAATGAGTCACCTCCTCCAATTAAGCACACCACAACATGATAGTGTGCATTTTTTCTACTATAAAATATTTTGCTCTTTTGTCAACAAGTGCAAGTCAGGCTACAAAGTTTATTATATCTAGGATTTTGCTGCAATACATGCCACGAAGAAAGATACTGAATCAGTTAAATTATTTATATACTTTATCCACATATATCTGTAAAAGAAGCATGTGCTTTCCTGTTTTCTACATGTTTGTGTGTTTATGATGTATGTTTATTTAAAAAAAAAAAAAAACAAAAAAAAACAAGGGCAGGGGTGCCTGGGTGGCTCAGTTTTTAAGCATCTGCCTTCGGCTCAGGTCATGATCCCAGGGTCCTGGGATTGAGCCCCGCATCGGGCTCCGTTCTCCATGGGATCCTGCTTTCCCTCTCGCACTCCCCCTGCTCCTGTTCCTGCTCTCGCTGTCTCTCTCTCACTGTCAAATAAGTAAATAAAATCTTTAAAAAATATATATGGGTAACTTAATGAAAAGCATGCATTCCATAATGTAAGGAAATTATAGTAGTCTAACTTTCCAGGATCGCAACAAGATATAAATAGATACTAATAAGTAAAATTAGGTTAATTGCTGAAAAGAGTACAATTCTTATTAAGTCTGAATTATATAAATGTTTGCACATGTAAAATTTCTATTATATACACGGGCTTTGCTGCACTGGCATGGAAAATTACCAGCTCTGCCACTACTCGCTGTGTGATCTCAGGTAACTCTCCTCCCCTTTCTGAGTATCAATTTCATTGGATATAAAATGAGACTAACAGTTTGTTACTTGTAATAAAGGACTAGAGAAGGTAATATGTGAAAGAACTTTGAAAACTGGAAAACACAATACTTTCCTCAGGAATTTAATAACTGTTTTAATTAATAATCATCCACAGTAAAAATGTATTCAAGGCAAAAATAAATACATAAAACTACATAAAATTTTTAAAAATACCAAACAGGTACTTAACTTCCTTAGGACCTTTGACACAATTACTTTTTTTTAAATTTTTTATTTTTTATTAACAAAAAATGTATTATTAGCCTCAGGGGTACAGGTCTGTGAATCACCAGTTTACACACTGTCAAGCACTCACCATAACACATACCTTCCCCAATGTCCATACCCAACCACCTTCTCTCTACCCCCCACCAGTGAGACAATTACTTTTTTTTATTAATTTTTAAATTTTTTAAATAAACATATAATGTATTTTTATCCCCAGGGGTACAGGTCTGTGAATCGCCAGGTTTACACATTTCACAGCACTCACCATAGCACATACCCTCCCCAATGTCCATAACCCTACAACCCTCTCCCGACCCCCTGACCCCCAGCAATCCTCAGTTTGTTTTGTGAGATTAAGAGTCTCTTATGGTGATAATTACTTTTTAAATAAACTTTGTATTTTAGTTTAGTTTTAGATTTATAGAAAATTTGCAAAGATAAAGTTTCCCCATACCCCACATCCAGTTTCCCATATTATTATATTATAATGTACATTTGTCACAATTGATGAATTAATATTGATACACTGTTAGTAACTAAAGTCCATACTTTTTTCATATTTCCATAGTTTTTACATAATACTCTTTTTCTGTTCTAGGATCTCATCAAGATATCATTGTCCATATAGCCATCAAGTTTCCTTTGACCCCTTTGGGCTGTGACAGTTTTTCAGACTTGTTTTTTTAAGCTTGACAGTTCTGAGGACTTCTGGTCAGATATATTTTTTAGGTATATTGTAGGATGTCCCTTTATTGGACCTTGTTTGCTATTTTTCTTATGATTAGACTGGAGTTACAGGTTTTTGTGAGGAAGACCACACAGGTAAACTGCTATTTTCATCACATTGTTCTAATAGTATGTACTATCAACATGACTCATCACAGTTGATGTTGGCCTTGATCATCTAGCTGAGATAGTTTTTGTCAGATACTATACTTTTTGGAAGGCTGTTACTATGTACAACTCACACTTAAGGACGGGTGGGTATATTACTGGATTTTTCTGCATGACAAATTTGTATATTCTCTGCATTTTATTTATTTGACCATTATTAATAGCACGATGGGTTATAAACTAATACAGCATTATTTATGTCTTTACTCAAATTGTTCCAATTTGGCCATTAGGGGCTCTTTCAGGTGGCCCTATATCCTTTTGATACACCCCTATTATTGTATTTTTGCTTTTTATTGTTGTTGTTGTTATTCTTGTTTTAAATCACATCCCTACCTTCAGACACTACAAGATGCTCCGGGCTCATCTTGTATATTTCCTATCCTGGTTATAGAATCAGCCATTTGGTCCAGGAAGCCCTCATTCTTTTATTGGAGAATGGTTTTAGAAACCAAGATTTGAGCACTAAGTATGCTTGTTGCTCCTGAGGTGTTTTTCTAGCCCTTCTCAGCTGAGAGAGCAAGGAAATATATGTGTGAGTACTAGCCTATGTGAATATAGCCATCTGTATTTCCAAATATAGCCATCTGTATGTATATTAAGCTAAACATGAGTTCATATAATCACTCTTCAACAAGTTCATTACCACATGGATCATTCTAGGATCCTCTCCTTGGTTAGTTATAACTTTCCACTACAACAGTAAGAAATCTGGTTCCCACCATCTGCCATCTATTTATCTAATTGTTCAATTCCACTATACATGCATAGCTACATTAGAACAATTACCCAGAACTACCATTGCCGAAAAAACTTCAACAAAACTTAATAATGTTTAAGAACTCTTCCATGACCCCAATGACATTGTTTCAAGATATTTCAATGGAAAAGAGTCTTTTCGACAAATGATGAGAAGGCAGATGTCCACCCCTTCAATGACACTGTTTCATACATTTGTAGTAAAGCTAGATTCCTTTGTCATATTCTGCATTCCACTTGGTCATTCTATAATGTCATATATCAACCATTACTACATCATACCATGAAATCCTTGAAAGAATTCTCTGTGCCTCATGTATTCAAACCACCCACCTATCCCCTGAATCTCCAGCAAACACTGATCAGTTTATTATCTCTATAGTTTTGCCTTTTCTAGAATGTCATGTAATGGGAATCATACAGTATATAGCCTATTTAGACTGGTTTCTTTCCAGTGACAATATACATTTATGCTTCATCCATAACTTTAATTAACTTGAGAACCCATCCTTTTTATTGCTGAATAATATTCCATTATATAGATATAGTACAGTTTATTTATTTGGTCATCAATCAGAGGATAACTTGGTTGCTTCTAGTTTGGGGTAATTATGAATAATGCTGTTATAAGCACTTGGTTTTTGTGTGGACATGAGTTCTCAACACATTTGGGTAAATACCAGAAGTGCAATTGATAAATCAAACAGTGAGACTATTATTTGACTTTGTAAGAAACTGCCAAACTGTCTTCCAAAGTGGCTGTAAAACTTTACATTCCCTCCAGACAGAAATAAAAGTTCCTTGTTGCTCTAAATCCTCACCAATTATTTTGCTGGGTTGTAGGCATTCTAATAGGTGGGTAGTGCTATCTCATTGTTGTTTTAAATATGCATTCCTCTAAGGACAGATGATATGGAGCATTTTTTCATATGCTTATTTGCCACTTGTATGCCTCCTTTGGTTAACTGTCTATACATACCTTTTGCCTATTTTTTGTTGATGTTTTTACTGTTATGTTTTAAGAGTTCTTTGCATGTTTTAAATAGCAATCCTTTATCAGATATGATTTCTCAGATAGATTTTCCTAGTCTGCGGCTTGTTTCTTCATTCCTCTAAGAGTCTTTCTCAGGGCAGAAGTTTAAATTTTCAATTAAGTCTTATAAATCAATTTCTTTTTCTTTCATAGGTTGTGTATTTTTGTGTGCATTGTAGCTAAAAATTCATACCACCAAACCTAAGATCACATATATTTTTTTCTTAAGTTTTATAGTATTACATTTTACATTTAGATGTATGATCCTGTTCAAAATGTATAAAGTCTATGGCTAGGTTCATTCTTTTTTGCACATGGCTGTTCAGTTATTCTAGGATCATTTGTTTTGTTTTTTTGTTGGTTTGTTTGTTTTTCCTTTCCTTGTTGATCTTCATTTTTTTTATTATGATATGTTAGTCACCATACAACACATCATTAGTTTTTGGTGTAGTGTTCCACGATTCATTGTTCTAGCATCATTTGTTGAAAAGACTCTTTTCCATTGAAATATCTTGGAAACTTTGTCGAAGATCATTTGAGACCCAGTTATTTAATATGTGTTGGAGTTAACTTGGTTGTTTAAAAGATGGTGCTAGTGAGGTCAAATTTGAAGTTAAGCCTTAGATAAGCAATTTAGATTCATACAAACAAATGTTTTGAATACATGTGCCTCTGTATGCTGTGAGTTTTCTGGTCTCCTAACTGTGCCTGCTGATTTGCAGATGTACGTTCTTGCTTTTAGAGAAAATATTGTAAATCGTTTACTCAGGTAAAACCCACCACAAAGCATATATTGTGAAAGTTGTGGATTTTTATTGCCTGGTTGGAATAAATCAAAACAAAACAAAACAAAAATACCCAGGGGATACGTAAAGCATGTGTTGGGTTAGTAGCCAAATAAATGTTGAATACTTTGGCAGTCGGTTGTTCTTTCCCGGTATTCAGTAGAATTGCAGGCTACTTTTGATACTGCATTTCATCATCCTGGTTCCTGAAGCTTGGGAGAAGGGTACCAGGAAGAACCGTAGGGAAAATATTCATATATTCTGCTGCTCCATACTATTACCCCAGTGCTTTTCAGCTCCCAGGAGTTAGGAGTTAGCCTCTTGCCCTAAACTTCATGGCTATAGCAACTTATACTCTTGCCCCCCCCGTCCCATGGATGAAAATGTTTCTGATCATCATCAGGTATGTTTTTTCCTCCTAATAAAAAACACCATGCCTTGGAATTCTTTCAGCAATAAAAAAAAAAAAAAAAATTTGAACCACAAACGCCTAAACAAAACAACAAAAAAATCTATCCACATTCATTTTGCAAGATAAGTCACTTCTATTTAAAAGCACATAAAAATAGCACAAGCTCGAGCTCTGTCCTGCCCCATAGCTTTGAAATACATTGAATAATAAAAGAGGTTATGATGATGTCCTATCTCTGAAAGTGCTGCATCTCTTCCTTGAATACACAATTAACACAAAGGTAATAGGTACATCCATAACTGTGAGTTTATAAAACCCACTTCCGAGTCCAAGTCAATGTCAACAAATTTCTCTCCTGTGAGATGTGCTCCTTTAGAATTTTGTTGGCTTGTCAGCTGTTTCATTAATATTTTATAACAGAAAGTAAATGTCTTGAGATTCCAGAATCATCACAAACTGCCCCAGCTCCACTCTATTGGTTATTATAATGCCATCAAAACCCTTTGATATATGTATAGAAGCCTCCTTACAGGGAATAGTTTCTATTCTCAGTTTATACATATGCAGAAGTGAGAAAACCTATAAAACTCAACTTTAATGCTATATGCTATTGAAGATTTGGAAGCCTGTTCTGGAAATCTGTGTACATTTTTGTCTTCTGGATGGTTCCCATGGCGAAGGGTATTCAGCACCTTTTTCAGGCAACATCAAGCCTCTTGAGTTTTTCATCTTTTTTTATCTGGCTTCTTGTTTACAAATTGATAAAGAAAATATTAAAATGGAATGAATATAAATAGCAGCTGTAAAATGTATCCTGCCAAGAATAAATCCTGTGTTAGAATTGCTAATGTATTAGGACTGTTTTATGGGGAAAAATAATTTTTATGACATTTTTTAGTGAAGAATCCATTCTAGCTGTAGTTGCAATTTAGGATTATCTATGTATAGAGAGTAATACAGATTAAAATGGGAAATTAAGGCAATTGTTGGAGAAATTTCCTTTCAAATACATGTCTTCATGTAGCAGGAGTCTGGTAAGTACTTACAGAGTAGAAGTGATATTTAGGAGATAAATTAATATTAAAAAATTAATCTTTTCATACTAGATCTACACATAAAGAGCTTTAGTTGGGGTGCCTGGGTGGCTCAGTAGGTTAAGCCTCTGCTACTGATCTCTGGGTCCTGGGATCAAGCCCCGCATTGGGCTCTCTGCTCAACAGGGAGCCTGCTTCCCCCGCTCTCTCTGCCTGCCTCTCTGCCTACTTGTGATCTCTCTCTCTGTCAAATAAATAAATGAAATCTTAAAAAATATTTTTTTAAAAGAGCTTTAGTCTTCACATTTTTAAACTTAAAATGTATAAACAAAGCTAAAAGTTAAAAGAATGAATACACATAAAATTGTCCATGTAGATTTAATAATTAAAATATATTGTTATTTTTGCACTCTTGTGTGTATGTGTTTGTGTCTTTATGTGTAAATAACTTTAAGTATGAATTTGTGAGTTTGTGATGAAGAACTCCTTTTTGTCCCCTGTTCACATTGGTTTGGTTTCCTAGAGCACAGTTAGCCTCAGGAAAGTCCTACAGGACACTTAATAGGGTCAAATGCAGTGGTCTTGCAATATATTTTGCTAACCCATACACCCTTAGAGTTAAAAAAAATCAAAATCCACTATATGCGCCACTATATAAACTGTATCTAATGTTAGTACAGTAGCAAGTTTATATATCATTAAACATACATAAATTATAAAATTTAAAGAATATTCTAAAGATAAAATAAGACGTTTTTCATTTCACTTATTAATGATATTAAATATTTTTGTTGTCCCTGAAATGTCAAATAATCAATATTAGTTTTTAGTGAGAGCATAATTTTAAATATTTTATTGTTTTAACAAGACAGGTTAATCCTAAACTATTAGTTAACTAATTGAAATAGAAATAAAACTAGTTGAGTTCTAAATTAGGTTAACTTCAAGTCCTGTTTCTAATGGCCATAAAACTGAAAAATGTACTTTACAAAAGTGCGTAAAACTAACGAAAGAGGGGCGCCTGGGTGGCTCAGTGGGTTAAGCCTCTGCCTTTGGCTCAGGTCATGATCCCAGGGTCTTGGGATCGAGCCCCAAGTTGGGCTCTCTGCTCAGCAGGGAGCCTGCTTCCCCCCCACCCCCACCCCCGCGCCTGCCTCTCTGCCTGCTTGTGATCTCTGTCTGTCAAAGAAATAAATTTAGAAAAAAAAAAAAAACTAACAAAAGAAAGATTTCTTTGGCTGCACTTACTAAACGATGATACATTTTTCAACTGCATTCGTTAATAATGAAAAGGTTTTTGCTGAAATTCACCTAATATATTTCCATTTTCTTCAGAGCCAATTAGTTGCTTTAGGGAACTAATTGGAAGATTTGAATTTTAATCATTTTAGCAAACTGGTTAAAAATATATTCCTAAAATTCTTTAGATCATAATGGAAGTCTGTTGGAAGAGGAGTGGGAAGGAATGAAAGAATACAGTACCCGTGGTGCGCCATTAGATCCCACATGTGAGTTTGACTATTCCAAAACAAATCGGGTGTTGTAATAAAGGCTATGCTATTTACTTTTTTCCTCAGTCAGGACTGGATCTAAATTTGAAGGAGATTATGCCTCCAGCACTTTAGAGAAAGAGCCAAGAAAGAGACTGATTACAATATGGAAGATAAATTCACTAATATGTCATAAGATACTATTTAAAATATTTGTGAGGCTATTGAAAGCACTATGGTGACAGTCAAGCTTCACATTCAATGTAATTGTCAAGTTACTTTTTATGCTTATCTTTATCTATTGGAAGATGACTTCTTATAGGTTGTCACAGGGTCTATTAAATAAAAAGGACTTCAGATCTGACCTGGGCTTGAAACCAAACCCTACCATATATACCTGTGTGAACTAAGGAAGTTGTATAGCTATTGTGAGTATCAATTACCTTAATCCCTATCTCATAGGTTTCTTCTGAACACTGTGTTAAGAACTTTAAAAACATTAACTGGTAACTATCATTATTATTACTTTTAAGATTGCAGTGTTTGATAAATAAAAGAACAAGTATGTCTAATTTCGAATGTTCATATTTTTAAAACTAGGTTTACACTAAAACTGATTTACAAAATAAAAAGAGTAGCTCTGGGGACTGCAGATTCAGGGAAGATAGATAAAATATACTTTTTCCAATTTCTCCTGCTAACTAAACCTAAAAACCCTGGTCATTACATATAAACAAACATAAAAAGACTGAAAGGTAGAGAGAAGGAGCAAGATTTGTTAGAAACTTTGGTATCCAAATTCCAAAGCAATGAATTCCCTCACTTTTGTTTTTGCCTCATATATCCTAAAAAGGGTGTTGGAGAAGTAAACCACCCAGAAATACCAAAAGGCACAGGGAAAAGAGAAACAAAAAACAAAACAAAACAAAACCATCAAGACCAGGAGAGGGCCAATCTAGGTCAGGAAAGGGACAATCTAGTAAGACAGAATACTTTAAGAGAATTACTATGCTATTCCAGCCAAATACCCCAAGGAAAAAACTCTGGCTGCATCTCCACCCATGCTAGCAAAGGCCACATGGGGACTCTATACTTATTCTTGGCTAATTATAATAAAGTGTCCCAAACCCCCTTGTCTATCTCCCCTGCCTCAAGACATGTTTGTGTCAGAAAGATGAGTGGGACTCTGGGATTTTCATCCATTCCAGATATTAAAGAGTATCCTTACTTCTGCAATATCAGTAAAAAAAAAAAACACATAATGAGCCCAGATCTTTATCCTGCACTGGTGGTAACAAATTAATGGCTTCCTTCCCTGTTGGCGTAGTGTCAGAGAAGACCTAAGGACTTTCACCAGAGCTCAGAGTTAATAGCCACACCCTCAATGCAGAGACTATATAGTGAGCCTGAACTCTCACCCTGTCCAACAGTAACAAGAAACCACTTCCCTCCAACTCAGGTGTTAAAGAAGGTTGAGTGAAAAATCTAGACCTTCCACTATCATTTGGGAGGAAGAGGCTAAATCTTCCTTTCCCTGATGGGAGGAGTGTCAGAGGAGACCTGATAAAACACAAAATTCAAATAATTTTTGAGTCTTATAATACCCAAAATGTTCAGGCATGCAACAAAAATCATTCATATTCAGACTCAAGATATCTCAACATGAATAAGAAAACATTATCAATAGATACCAATGCTGAGGTGGCGGAGATGTTAGGATTTTTTGGTCAAGAATTTAAATCAGTCATCACAAAAATACTTCAATGAGCAATTAAAAACACACGAACAAATGAAAAAACAGTGTCAACAAGAAAGAAGAAATTAAAATCAGAACAAAATGGAAATGTTAGATAAAAAATATATAGGGGTGCCTGGGTGGCTCAGTGGGTTAAGCCGCTGCCTTCGGCTCAGGTCATGATCTCAGGGTCCTGGGATCGAGTCCCGCATCGGGCTCTCTGCTCAGCAGGGAGCCTGCTTCCTTCTCTCTCTCTCTCTCTCTCTCTGCCTGCCTCTCAGTGTACTTGTAATTTCTCTCTGTCAAATAAATAAATAAAATCTTTAAAAAAATAATAAAATAAAAAAATGCATATATAATAACTTTAATTTAAAAATTAAGGGAAAAAATTAGGGGATGGGCTCAACAGCAGAATGAAAGGAGAGAAGAAACAGTGACCTTGAGGGTTGAACCAAAGAAATCACACAATCAAAAGAACAGAGAGAAAGTCTGCTAAAATGAGATGGACAGAGACTAAGGATCTGTGATATTTTGATAAAAGATCTAACATTTAGTATTCAGTGTTCCAGGAGAGAAGAAATACGGTAGAGCTGGGAAAAGAAAAGAAGGAAGAGAGGGAGGAAGAAGGGAGGAAGGAAGGGAGGGAGCAAACCTCAAAGAAATGATCGCTGAAAACTTCCCAGACCTTGGCAAAAGAAAAAATCTATAGATTCAAGCTGTGTGAATACCAAACCCAAAGAAAAAAAAATTCTAAAGCCCATCCTAGTCAAACTTCTGAAAATTAAGGACAAAAGAAAAACAAATCTTGAAAGCAGCCAGGGAACTGATGTTTTACTTATAAGGGAACACCACGTTGCAGGAACAACAAATTTCTCATCAAGAATGGTGGAGGCTGGATGGAAGGGACACATTTTTAAAGTGCTGGAGGAAAAGAATACTTAAACTGGAATCCTATATTTCACAAAAATACTGGAAAATAAAAATAAAAAAATACATATATAATAACTTTAATTTAAAGTTAAATTAAAGTTGGGTGATCAGTTGGTTTAATGTCCAACTCCTGATTTCTGCTCAGGTCTTGATCTCAAGGTCCTGGCATTGAGCGCCCTGTGTTGGATTCCATGTCCAGGTTAAGATTCTTTCTCTCCTCTCCTTCTGCCCCTTCCCTGTTCTCACTCTCTAAATAAATACAAAGAAAGAAAGAA